>NC_089183.1:900000-1177254 GCF_947507565.1 Oscarella lobularis
TGCTCCGTCTGGATCACATGTATGGGGACGACAAATTGAGACACATGTTGCTTCAAGATTTGTATGTTGTAGATTTTGCAGCTTCAATGGAAAAACATCTTTTATCTTGCTGCTGAGATCTACGCCTTCGGTGGAATCACCTATTTGATTTTATCATCAGGACAAATACAGTGGTGGGCTAAAGAGGGACTCGATCAGTCACCTGGTAACGGTAGGCCAGCCAACGGTAATTCTGTTTGTGACGAAAAAGAGGCTCTACTTAGCGGCGAGTCAACAGTCTAATAATGAACCAATTAATTAGCTATATAGTTATTTCAGAAATAGGCATTAGGTGAATAGTTATTTATCAATACGTGATTGTAGGACGCATTAATTAATTGGGTACTGTGTAAATATTTTAGACATTGCTCCCAATATGTGATAATGACATGCTCGCATTTATGATGAAGAGAGGGAGAGACGCTCTACTTAGCCGTGCACTCAGCCGTCTTGTTATGACTACACTATACAAGTAATATTTTTGGTACTCTCACTGGAATTTTTAAGGGTTATACCAATGATTCCAGCTCTCGCGCATGTCATAAAGAAATATTGTCGTGTATTAATGAATCACTTAATTTTAATAATTAATTAATTAGGCTAATAGTTTGTCATTGGTAGCACGTGATCGTAGAACGCACGCGAGGCCGGATGAAAGCAGGGGACGTGCAACGTCGACGCCGGAGAACCGGCGTTCCCGCTCGCTATGCGTTGGCTATTATGTTCTTTCTCGGCTTCGTGGTCAGTTTCTTCCTTCGCATTAATCTAAGCGTCGCCATAATCGAAATGAAGGCAAGGAGAAAAGAAAAGCTCGCGCGATCGATCTTCGAGTTCGGCACTGATTCGAATTTGCGCGACGTATAGAAAGAATTTGGTTGGGATTCGAAGACGAACGGTGAGCAATAAGGACTCGAATAACGTCCATCTATCGCGATATTTCTACGGGTAGGAATTATTCTCAGCGCATTCTACTTCGGTTACGTGCTCACCCAACTTCCCTTCGGAATACTCGCCACCAAATACGGCTCGAAGCGAGTTTTCGGCGGAGGAATGCTGTGCGCCTCGCTCCTTTCCCTTCTCACGCCCGTCGCCGCCTATCACAAACAAAGTCTTATTCTAATTCGCATTCTCCAAGGACTCGCCTTGGTATAGTCGCCTTTTTCACGCGTCACGTCTCGTCTTCATGCAATGTTGTGTATAATTAGGGTGGCACGTTTCCTTCTGCGCATGCAATGTGGAGACAATGGGCGCCTCCACTCGAACGAAGCAAACTAGTTGCAATAACATTTGCAGGTGATCTGCTACAATACGTACAGTATGCTGTCAGTGCTTACGTTTACTGTAGGGGGTCATATGGGTATTGGTTTTGCGATGCCGCTTAGTGGACTTCTTTGTGAGAGCGGATTTCGAAGTCCTCCTCACCAGTCCAAGTGGCCGTCTGTCTTTTACGTATTTGGTCAGCATATATTATAGCTTTTATTAGCGTAAAGCAAACTCTTTTCCAGGCGGTTTGGGCTTGGTCTGGTGCCTCGTCTGGTTTGCTCTCGTGCACGACTCGCCTCAGTCTCATCCAAGAATTAGCGTCAAAGAACGAGATTATATTGTATCAGCCATCGAAAAGGAACAGGGTCTGTCAACGAAGGTAAGTCAGGGGGGAGGGGGGGGGATAACAATTCTTCTGCTCTGAAATTTTGTCGTTAGGAGCGCTCGCTGCCGCTTTTACAGATAATGACGTCGCGAGCTGTGTGGGCAATTATTCTGTCCACCATTTGTAGTGATTGGGGTACGGTTTTGCTCTCCGCGATCGTGCCAACGTTTGTCGACGACGTCTTGCGTTTCGACATAGCAGAAGTAGAGCGCAAACTGTGGAATGGTGGCCCTAGTGTGTAATGTTTTTAGAACGGAATTTTGTCGTCTCTTCCCTTTCTCGTGATGAGTCTTTTCACTGTTCTAAGTGGATTGATAGCTGATGCAATTCGACAAAGGCAGCTTCTGTCGACCGGAGGCGCACGAAAACTAATGAATTCTATAGGTATAATTCACGCACAGAATTTTTGTTGATTTAAATAATGAAATAAATAGTTTAGGTATGTTTACGCCGGCGCTTCTTTTTGTTGTTTTGAACAACGTCGCTAGCAGAGCTGACGCTGTTCTTATCTGCTTGTGCTCAGCTGCAGCCATAAGTACTCTGACGAAATCTGGGTACCTTGTAAATATCTTAGACATTGCTCCCCAATACGCGGGCTTCATCATGGGAATTACGAATTCTTCTGGGATACTTTTCGCTGTACTTGCACCTTATTCGGCCGGAGCAATGGCCTCTGCTCCATCTGGGTCACATGTATGGGGGACGACGAATTGAGACACATATTGCTTCGAGATTTGTATGTTGTAGATTTTGCAGCTTCAGTGGAAAAACGTCTTTTATCTTGCCGCTGAGATCTACGCCTTCGGTGGAATCACCTATTTGATTTTATCATCGGGACAAATACAGTTGTGGGCTAAAGAGGGACTCGATCAGTCACCTGGTAACGGCAGGCCAGCTAACGGCGACGAAAAAGAGGCTCTACTTAGCGGCGAGTCAACACTCTAATAATAAATCAATTAATTAGCTGAATACATTTTTCAGAAATAGGTTGCGTTTTTTGGTCAATTTGTAGTGCACGTGATGGTAAGACGCACTTGGCCGGATGGAAGCAGGAGACGCGAAATGCCCGCGCCGGTTCTCCGGCCTTCCCGCTCGCTATGCCTTAATTGGCGTTTATGTTCTTTCTTGGCTTTGTGGCCAGTTTCTTTCTTCGCGGTAATCTTAGCGTGGCTATAATCGAAATGAAGGCAAGAAGAAAGGCTCGCGCGATTCATGCAGTTCGGCACTGATATTTTTTCGCTCCTCATAGAAAGAATTCGGCTGGGATTCGGAGACGAGCGGTAAGCAATTGGCTCGAAAAACGGTTCATCTATCGCGATAGCTACCGTAGGAATTATTCTAAGTGCATTCTACTACGGTTACATGGTCACGCAACTTCCCTTCGGAATTCTTGCCGCCAAATACGGCTCGAAGCGAGTTTTCGGCGGCGGAGTACTATGCGCTTCACTCCTTTCCCTTATCACGCCCGTCGCCGCCTATCACAAACAAATTCTTATTCTAGTTCGCATCGTTCAAGGGCTTGCTCTGGTTAGCGGATTTCGATGACATGCATTACATTAGCATAATGATCAGGGCGGTACGTGTCCTTCTGCGCACGCAATGTGGAGAAAATGGGCTCCTCCGCTCGAACGAAGCAAACTAGTTGCGATATCATTTGCAGGTGATCTGCAATAAATATGTACATACACATACAGTATGCCTATGTTTACTGTAGGTATTAACATGGGTACCGCTTTTGCGATGCCGCTCAGTGGACTTCTTTGTGAGAGCGGATTTCGGAGTCCTCCTCATCAGTCCAAGTGGCCATCTGTCTTTTACGTATTTGGTCAGAATGAATTTCTTTTTTTTTTATTAGTGCAAAGTAAAGTATTTTTCCAGGTGGTTTTGGCCTTGTCTGGTGCGTTGCCTGGTTTGCTCTCGTGCACGATTCGCCTCAGTCTCATCCACAAATAAGCGTCAAAGAACGAGATTATATTGTATCAGCCATCGAAAGAGAACAGAGTCTGTCAACGAATGTAATTTACTAGTAAGGGGAAAAAACTTGTTGCATCAAAATATTGATTTTAGGAATTGCCGCTTTTACGGATAATGACGTCTCCAGCTGTGTGGGCAATTATTCTTACCATGATTTCTTACGATTGGGGTACCCTTTTGCTGGCCACGATCATGCCAACATTCGTCGATGACATCTTGCGTTTCGGCATAGCAGAAGTACTATAGACGCAAATAACCTTTTAGAATTAAATATCTTCGCCTTTTTAGAACGGAATCTTCTCAGGCCTTCCCTTTCTCGCGATGTGCGTTTTCACTCTTCTAGGCGGTTGGATAGCTGATGCAATTCGAAAAAAGCGGCTTTTATCTACGGGAAGCACAAGAAATCTAATGAACTCCATAGGTATACTTCATATACTCGGGATGGATTTATTTAATTAAAAAATTAAATACTTTAGGCATGTTCTTGCCTGCGCTCGTCTTAGTTGTTTTGAACAAATTCGCTAGAAGAGCTCAAGCTGTTCTTATCTGCCTGTGCTCAACTGCAGCTCTAAGCGGTTTGTCAGTATCCGGATTCTTTGTAAATATGTTAGACATTGCTCCCCAATATGCGGGCTTCCTCATGGCAATTGCGAATGTGGCTGGAACACTTTCGGGTATTATTGGGCCCTACGTGGCCGGAGCAATGGCTTCTGCGCCATCTGGATTGGAGGTACGGGAACAATTTGAATTACATACATCATGGCTACATATGTTTTATTGTGTGTTGTAGGTTTTGAAACTTCAGTGGAACAATGTCTTTTATCTCACTGCTGAGATCTACGCATTCGGTGGAATCGCCTATTTGATTTTATCGTCTGGCGAGTTACAGTCGTGGGCCGCCAAAGTCGATAAGAAATCACGTGATATGGCCTGCCCGCCAACGGTCATATTATTTACGAAGAAGAGAGGGAGAGAGAGGCTTTACTTAGCTGCGAATCAACAGTCTAGTTAGTACTGTACACTAGCAATTATGTTGAAACTTGTAAATGTCGACCACCGTCTCTAGTTCCTAACGTGCGCTAAATGGACTTCGACGCCTATCTCGCTCGTTTCGGCGGCGAAAGAACAGGCCACCCGTCGCTCGAAGCGCTGGAGAAGCTCATCCGAGCTCACGTGTCGTCGATTCCATTCGAAAACTTCGACGTCATCGATCGCACGCCTATCGTTCTCGACGTATCGCGCATCTACGCGAAAATCGTCGCAAATCGACGCGGCGGCTTCTGCTACGAGCTCAACAGCCTCTTCGAGACCCTTCTCCGTCACCTGGACTACGACGTGCGCCTCCTATCGGCTCGCGTACGAAATTCGACGACGAAAATTCTCGGACCGGTAAACGATCACGTCATTTTGTCGGTCGCACTTCCGCGCGCGCGCTCCGAACGCTACCTCGTCGACGTCGCCTTCGCCGACGCCGTAGCCGCGCCCATGCCGTTCGTTAGCGGAACGGAGCGCACGCACGCGCTGTGGGACGTACGATTGAGAGAAACGGCGGGAGAAACGGCGGCGCATTGGCGCGTCGAAACGCGCGCTAGCGCGGGGCACGAGTGGATCGAGCGGTATCGATTCACTCTCGATGTCGTCGATTGTCTCGATCGATTTGCCGATACGTTGCGGTATCATCAGACGGACCCTAGGGCTCCGTTCATGATCGCTCGCGTGTGCTCCTTGCTGCGCAAGGATGAGGGACGCGTCGTTTTTACGGATCGCGGCGATGATGGGCCGCGATTGATTGTGACAGAGCCGAATCGAGAGATAGAGAGACGGGTTACCTATCTCAGATCTTCTGACAAGATCGAGCAAGCCTTATTGGCTAATTTTGGTATTCAAGTTAGTTTATAGATAGCCGCTCTGCAGTTCCATCATTTCGATCATTTTTGGCATTTTGCCAGTAGATGAATGTTTGGCACTTTTCCCAAACGTCAGTCTACCCAGGCAGTGAGAGTATTTGCTTGAGCAGTGTAGGTTAGAAACCGTCGTGGTACCGCAGTAGACCGTTCAGCAATTTATTGCCCATAGGCATACACCAACAGCAGAGGACTCAATCAACCAACGACTATCAGAGACGACATTCTCTAGCGAGCACTCGCATGCACGTCGCGGCAGCGCACATAAGCAAACACACAAAACGCACGGTCAAGGTCTAGCGATTATTTTGACGTCCGAACCCTCGACGTCGTTCGAACCCTCGACGTCGTCCGAACCCTCGGCGTGCAAATCATCGTTGTCGCTCGTCGCGTTGCTGTCCGTTGTTTCGTTTGCCATTTGCTGAGACGGGTTTATTTTTTGACGCAGAGTTTGGACGAGAAGTATGGCGCGCTCCAATTCGTCTGATTTCAAATCGGCACTGATTTCGGCAAGTCGCGTAAGGTAACTGAGGTCTCCTTCAGACTCTTGCGATCGCTGTTTCAGGTAACGTATTTCTCTGCCGGCGTGACTGCACTTGACGTTGTAGTCGTGCATCGCTTCGTCGAATGTGTGCAGGAGGTTCAACAACGTGTCGAACTGGCAAGATTGTTGTTTTAGAGATTTGATTGCTTTGGTGAGATCGTGGGCTCCAATCGCAGTGCCAACTGTGGCGCCGACACCGAGAGCACTGCTGGCTACGGCAGTAACAGAAACGCCTACTACTGCGCCTATACCCATGGTAACGACGCCCGCAATCACAGAAGCTATGATTCCTCCTGCAAATGTCACTCCTGCAAAGGAACCTCCCACTCCTCTAGCAAGTTTCTGCATTTGTGCCGCATGTATTCTTGCCGCCTCACAGTTTTTTATCGCGTCAAACAGCTCCTCTCGAACGGATTTCATCTTCTTTTTCGTTTCTTGAAGAGTTTCTTTGGCATCTTCGCCGCGAGCAGCCAGTTCGTTGAGGCTAGCTTGCACGCCGGCACTGACGTCTCGTTTGACTCCTTCGATCTTCTGCGAAGAGCTGGCCTTAGCAAGCTCTAGAAGAGCCTTCAGGAATTGCTCTAACAGGGCAAGAGCGCATCTTAATTAAGGCGAAGATGATTTTGTGCCTTTGCACAGCCACTTCTGGAACTTTGCCTAGAAGCAGTTCCCATTCTTTATTCCACTGGTGAAGAACTTTAATTATTTTGGGCACTGCTGGTGGTGCAGCTTTCAAAAGACTCGTTGTCACATTCAACATCAGAAAAGCCATTTTCTTTGCTGTAGGCAACACTATCAATAATGCAGTTAACCGCGTAGTGTGCTAGTGAACTTTTCGTGCATACAGTACAACGAAGTCGGGCTAGATATTTGGTCTATATATATACTAGTAGCCGGTAGGCTCTATAGCTTACAGAACCGGGCCCGGGGTTTTTAATTACCTCAACGTGAAGTTAATCGATTGAACTGAGCGACAGACTTTGCCTTGCGCGAGCGGCTTCGGCTCGGTCCTGCTGATTTGGTCGCGAAGAGGCGGTGACGGGCTTTGGGAGGCGCGGTGGCGTTATATACAGGGTGTTGCCATGGTGTTGCAATAGTGCAATAGTTGCTGACTGTGCATTACTCTGCTGTGGACGGTGAGTACCAGGCAGTATACTTGTAACTGAATATTGAAAGTGCACCGTTACCTGAACTGCGGCCGTATGAATTATCTAGAAGAAAACATCTTTTTGACCTAAGCTTAGTATACAAACACCGTGTAGTCACGGTCTTCGGTCTCAAGACCCCCAAAAAACGAGAACAGCGACGTCGTGACATTAGTGAGGTCTGGAATGCATGATGTCATCGGTGACTCATTTCATCACGCGATCCACCTCCAGGGCAATTTATAGCTTCTCGTCATCGTATCATTGGTTTGTTGAAAGGTTACCGACTTTTCAACGCAGGGGTTAGGGGGCATAGATCATGTGTTGCGACCTAAACACTAAATGTAATGACATCATTTCCGCTAGACGTTACGATCTGTCTAGACTTCAGTTATGATGCAGCATTATAGAAGACCACCTGTGAGACATTTGATTTGATTTGAATTCGCGCGCTGACGTTATTGACTACGGCTGCTAGCCGTTTCTTGACAAATGAACCATTTGAAGAATGCTTTGGAAACTGCAGCACGTGCTACCAAAGCTAATCTAAATGGTGATTTGCATTTGTACCATCTAGACGAAAGCGGAATAGTTGCAATAATAGCAAACTGATCGTTTCAATGGCTCACCTCATCAGTAACATCAATAGAACTAGCTAAATACTCTTCTCCTCTTATAAGGCCATCTGTTTCACTGTATACCCTTGATTAGAGCAGATATTGTCCAAAAGAGACGCTAAAGCATACACTTGAAACGTGATTCTTTGAGAAATTTTATTTGTAAAGAGCGGTATGGAAGAGGAAAGGCCAAGTGAGCTACAAAAAGGTAAACGCACTACTAGGGGTTTTTTTTTGTACACCTAGTGTAGGCTGTAATAGCCAACATCACAGTCACTGCAGCGTTCTCGAAACAAGTCGAGAACGTCGCATCGTCCCATTGCCTCGAGCGCGCGAATCATGTCTCTGAGGTTATCAACGTCCTGATGACGCGCTAGCCACTCGTCGAGCAGAAGCCTACTCGGCACGATTTTCTCCGCCGCAGCTATGACAGTTATTTTATTGATTTCCTTCTTGCTGAAGTTGAGTTTCTCGGCGAATACTTTCAAGTCGAAACTCTGCACCGACAGCAATAGAACAGATACGTCCGCCTTGAGTTCTTCAGAGAAAAACTTTTCCATAGTGGTATCCGAGCATGTTGCCGCCGCCTTCGCCGTTGCCGTTTTCAAGGCCAGGGCTCGTTCCGGCGAAGGCTCAGGTGACGCACGCGGAACTGCGTGGCTCAACTCGTTGTCGTTGCTCGGCGCTTCCGAAGATGCCGTGCCCGTCGAATGATGCACGTCTGACGTCACGGACTCCACGTCACCTAAAACGTATTTACGATGGATGGTGTACGGTATATTTTTCTGAAAAGTGTGCAGGTTATCAGTACTGTACCTTCTGGACGACTTCCCCACCAGTTTCTATAGACGAGAATAGCGACGACGACGATAATGAAGAAAACGACGACGCTGAGAATGCACACGCCGATAAGCGTTCCTTTCGACGTCTCGTTCGGGTTGTCGACCTCCCCGACGTCGACGCCGAAGTTAGACGACGCGGTGGTGGGGTGACGAGTGGGGCCCCCTTTCTTCCAATCGCACGATTCGCCGTACGACCCGTCGCTACACTCGCATCGGACGACGTAGTCGCCGCGACGATCTCTTCGCGGCACTCGCACGCACGGCCGATCGTCGCGTACTTCTCGACAGGGGTCGTCTTTGTTCACGTCCGGCCCACAAACAACGTCAAGCGACTCGACGTCGACGCATTCGTACGTCGGGCGTTCTTTGTAGACCTTTTTCGGATCCTTGCACGTGTAGTTGCACACGCGATTCGTCGTTTCGGTGCACGGGCGCAATTCGCCGACGATTCCCAGCTTGTCCGCGCACGTTTCACAGTGTTTACACTCGCTGTCATGGTCGTGCCAATATTGACCGCTCGGACAGGCGGCGCGCGTCGTCGAGAACGCGTGTAGTAGCAATAGAGAGAGGGCGAACGCTAGCATGCCCGTCGAGAATGCGGAAAACGACCTCTAAAATCCGGACGCCTTAGGTTGCAGCTCACGTGCGCATAGGCGATAATTATCGTGTACGACTTTTCGCGAAAAAGAAAGTGAAAAAGGTTTGACTGAATTTATTTTCTCCAGCGAAGGGTCTGGTCATAGATAAAAGAGAGATCTGGTATCCAGACTAAGTTCAAACCAAAAGTAGCTGTACTTTTAGAAAGAATTCAATGCATGTACAAAAAGCCACTTCGTGGAATCATAGATGAATAGGGTATTGCATCTATGGTAGAATAAACAAAAATTAAATTGAATTAAAAATCTTATTTTGAGATCTGAGCATGCGCAGACGACAGTGGAACATTTGACATGGATTATCATCAGCTATCGGAACTCTTTCGCGCAACTTTGGTCCCGCAACTTCAACAGGCGGCGGAGCAGCAGCTAAACACCGTAAGACGATCAACTTTCGCGAGTGCGAAAAGGGGGCCCCGCGCGAGGAAACCGCCTTTTTTGCGACTTTAGTACCTCCAAGCGGAAAGGTTCATACCGTGCCTTCTTCAAGTCGTCATGGCCGCCGATCTCGACATGCCAGTTCGGCAATCGGGTAAGAAGAAAGGGGGTTCCTCCACCGAATCCTTGTCCCCAAACCGAAAAACGACCGAAATCTTTCCACGAGACGCATTTCGAGGCATTCGCTAGTCGCATAAGAGAAAGTAAAGCCGTATTGAGGACGACGGAATGTCAAAATAGTGGAGGTTCCATTTCTGGGGGTGGGGTTGGGGGGATGCATCACCTTCGCGAGGCCCTCAGACACTTCAAAAAGCAGGCCTATGTGAATTTGAATAAAAGATAGCCTAGGAACCGTTGTAGTGCATTAGTCATTTTTTATATGATCTATATTCTCTCTCAAGGCTCCATCTATCTCAAGAACACGCTCATGAAATTCTGGAAGGAGCACGAAGGCGACGAAAATCGCTTTTCAATTTCGAACGGCGACAAGGAGCTGATGCGCGAGAACATGGTCGAGGCGATCATTCACGCTCCCGACATGATAAGGCAACGAACAGAGACAGATATTTATTTATCTATTTATTTATTTATTTATTTATTTTTTTTCTTAGGAGTCAGTTGGTCGTCTGCTTGAAGCACATGATCAAATTGGACTTCCCGCAATCCTGGACGTCGATCGTCGATAAGATCAACGTCTATCTCGGTCGCGACGAGAGGGAGTGCTGGCTCGGCGCCTTTTTAGCATTGCATCAGCTCGTGAAGAAATACGAGTATGTGTATACGAAGAGATCGATTTGAGTGCTCTAAAGTGTTTTCTTAGGTTCAAGAAGGAAGAGGAGAGGGTCGTCATCGATCAGCCCATGCGACATTTTCTGCCGATCATGCACGAGAGGTGCCGTTTTCTAATGCCCGACGCGTCGTCTCTGTCTGTGACAGTGCAGAAGCTCATCGTGAAGACGTTCTTCTCCTTAGTTCAGGTGAGAAAGTCAAAACACGCGGAGTTCTCTTAGTCTATTCTTTGGTGTGGTGGGTGGGATCACTTATCTTGCCTTTGTCTAGTTTACTTTTCCACTGCATTTGTTTTCCAATGAAAACTTTATCACTTGGATGGATCTCTTTCTGACGATTCTACAAAGAGAAGTGCCGGAAGTGAGAAGGAAGAACCGGAGTGTAGTGCATCCAATAAGCTTCTCTCTCTCTTTCTCTAAAGGAAGTTACGAAGATGGACGAAGACTCGCGAGCGGCGTCGCCGTGGTGGAAGTGCAAGAAGTGGGCGATGCAGTGCCTATGTCGGCTTTTCGAGAGGTCAGACGTGTCTCGTCCATTCGATTATATTCGCTTCATCCCCCCCGTTTCGTTTTCTCCTAGATACGGCAATAAAATGGCCGAGAAGCAGTACAAAAAATTCTCCGAATTCTACGCGAAGACGTTTGCCGTTCCCGTGATGGAGGCGTTGCTTCGACAGATCGAGAATCATCGAGTCGGAGCGTGGATTTCGCCTCGCGTACTTCAACAGGCGTTCAGCTACATAGGAAAAGCGTAAGAACGCGATGGGGGAGAAAAGAGACTGCGAAACCCGGAAGACGTTCTTTCGATATAGGGTCGGAAACGCTCCATCGTGGAACGTCCTCAAGCCTCATATTCAGGTATACCATAGGATTCACTCTATCAATTAATAATTATTGATTTTTTCAGGTTCTCATACAGGAGATTTTCTTTCCGCTCATGTGCCACAGTGACGAGGACGAAAGTCTGTGGGTGGACGATCCGTATGAGTACATTCGCGTTAAATACGGCAAGTCGATTATTATATCGGCCACGTCACGTTATTTATTTTCGTCGCATGATTTTAGATGTTTATGAAGAACTCGTCTCTCCGGTTTCGGCCGCCGTGATCGTCATTCAGCAGGCGGCGAGAAAACGAAAGAACGTCCTGAAACCGCTCATGACATTCTGCCAGTCAGTTCTCACCCAGCCGCCAGTGGATCCTCGGCGAAAGGACGGCGTTTTGCACATCATAGGCACAGTTGCAGACGTCCTCATAGAGGCAAGTAAAAAAATCAATAACGTATATATTGTATTTGTGTCTGCTCACAACTGAGTCGTCTTGCAAATTTGACTGGGTTTCTTTTAGAAAAGTCCTTACAATAGTCAAATCGAAGGGCTTCTGCAAGTCTTCGTTTTGCCCGAATTTCAAAGTGCTCACGGCTTTTTGCGTTCGCGAGTACGGGCGGTGACGTTTGCGTTATTGCGAGATATTTATTTTTTTCGTTGTAGGCTTGTTGGATTGCTCAGAACTTCAGTCGAGTCGATTTCACGAATGCCGAACTCCTGGCAAAGCTGCTCGATTCGACGCGCATCTGTCTGACGCAGGACAAAGACGTTCCCGTGAGAGTCGAAGCTGCCATAGCGCTACAGTTTCTCTTGGAACACCAAGAAATCGGTACAGCATGGCTAATTAATAGAAGTCTAATGGGTTTGTAGTTTGGGTGCACTGATAGGTCACGATTACATTGAACCGCACGTGACGGAAATTGTGCGAGGTGAGTATCGCAGGAAATACAAATGATATTTTTATTATTTATCTATTGACCACGTGTTTCTTCTTTGCAGCCATTCTGACTGTCATCCAGGAGACGGAGAACGACGATCTGACCGGCGCTCTCGAGGAAATGATCAAGCTTTTCTCTATTCAAGTGACTCCATATGCAACCGATCTAACTCGCCAACTGGTAAGCCTTCTGCCACGTTCTTCCTTTCTTTCTTTCTTCGTATGGCTCACCCGCGGCATGCGTGTAGTGTCAAACTTGCTTTCAGCTCATCGACGTTAGCAACGACGGAAACGACGACGATGCCTATAAGGCGATGACGGCGATTGGAATTCTCAGCACCCTTCAAACCCTGCTAGTGGCCGTTCAGAAGAATCCACACGTAAGCAAGCAGCAGGAGCGCTTATACTCTTTATTTTAACACATAATATTGCGGGGGTGTGGTGACTGCTCTACAATAAAGCCTTCTGCATCTGTACGTGTCTTTATTATAGATTATGGAGACTATTGAACAGGATTGCGGAAATCTGTGTGCCGTCATATTTCAGCATAAAGTTATCGGTACGTTTAATTAATAAATCTCGATTAATTATTTGAATATTTTTTTTCTTTATTGAAGACGTCTACGAAGAGGCTCTTGTCATTCTGTCTCAGCTGACTATGAACTCCGTTTCTCCTCTCGCTTGGCAGCTCTTTCCTCTCGTAAATCAATGCTTCTTCGACGACGGGTTTGACTATTTTGTTGGTATGAACGCGGGGTTCTAAAAGGGGAGGCATTGATATCGCTCTCTTTAGACATGGTTCCTGCTTTTCACAATTATGTGACCAGCGATACGCGCGGTTTCGTGTCGAATCCGGCGAACGCCGAAGCCGTCTACAGCATGTGCACCAAGGCGAGGAACAAGCTCGTCGCTAGCGTGAAAAGCTCGCTACTCTACGACTCTAGGTTCTCGAGAACGACGACTGCGGCGAAGACGCGCAGAATCACGCGTGCAAGCTGTTGGAAGTCGTCGTGCTCCAGTGCAAGGAAGACGTCAGTCAGGTAACGCGAAGAAGAAGGCTTGAGAAAAAGCGTTTCTGGGTACAACACAAAAATCTAGATCTTACCGAACATTATAAAGAGTGTGTTGGAAAGAGTGACGAAGGCGGTGAAAACGAAACTCTGCCGAGCCATGTGCTTACAAGTGGTAAGATGAATTAAAATAATTAATTAATATTATTAATTTTTTCTCTCTCGCTTGCGACTCTACAATATGGACTCTTTTTCCTTTAGGTTGTTGCTGCTCTCTACGTTAATCCCGTGGGAGTCATCGGCGTCTTGGAAAAATTAACGATGCCTCCGACGAACGAGCCCGTCTGCTCTCAATTCTTTTCCCAGTGGTTCAAGCAGGTCAACTGCACGCGAGGGTAATCGAGTCGCTTTATGACACAAAAAAGAACGTAACGTCGATTTTTTTTCTTCTCCAGGGCTCACAATCGAAAGATGGGAATTCTGGGCCTCCTTTCCGTCCTTCGACGTTGCGACGGTCCGCTGCCTCCTTACATCGTTGCCTGCACGCAGGAAATCGTTCCGGCGTTTCTAACTCTTTTTAGCGGTCTCGAGAAAGCGTACCAAGGTATAGTTGAGAGATAAAGGCTCTTGGGTCGTTTTGTGTGTGTGTATTCGGCGTATCGTAGCAAAAGCGGGTATGGAAAACGATGAAGACGACGACGAAGTCGAAGACGACGACGACGATGTCGAAGTCGAAGGTGAGTTATTAGGCGAACATAAGCGAGAACCCACGCTTTTTGAATCGGCTAATTTTTTTTTGAAAAAATTCTATTCCTCTCTCCATTTGACGTTAGTTTAATTGCTTTCTAGGAGAAGAGCTTGCAAGTGACGAAGACGATTTCGACGAAGAGGATGCCGCTTATGTGGGAAAATTAGCTGAAATGGTACGAGCAGTAGAATCAATAAGAGGCACTTATTCGTTATCTATCCTTCTCTACAGGCGGCGAAGCGGTTAGACGACGAGGAGACGGAAGACGACGACGAGGACGTCGAATTGGATTTGTACGATACGCCTATCGACTCGGACGACATCGACGAATACGACGAATTCAAGAGCTGGATATTGGGTACGTAGACTCGGCGTATGTACGTAAATGTACAGTTAAGGGGATTTTCGTGATAAGGACTTCAAGCTAGTAACCCCGAAGCGTACGGAATTCTGACGGCGCATCTCGCCGTCGAGCAGCAGCAAGCTCTGCAGGAAGTAATTGCTTTGTGCGATCAACGATTGGCAGCGAAACGTGCGGAAGAAATCCCCTCCTGTGTTTTCTTCTCTTTATGCATATATTGTTTTTAGAGTCTAAGCTTTTGGAGGCTCAAGGCGGGTATCAGTTCACGCACGAGATGCCTAAATCGTTTGACTTTTCATCCGTATCTTTTACGACCGGGCCGCACTAAGAGTAAACTCTAGTTTTGTTATTCGGTTAAGTTTGTGGAGAGAGAGAGAGAGAGAGAGAGATGATGACAGGTCTAATTCTTAGTCAGAGTGGACGCGAAGTGACAACTCGCAAAACTGGTCGTCCCTTATAGTAGGTCACCCTGGAAACGATCTGACCATTACTGCAACCTTACTCTCTAATTACGACCTAATAATCTTTTAATTCTAGAATTGTATACAGTAGTAGCAGCAGGTCTCACTGGGCGTGGCCAGACGAAATTTTGACGTGAACGAAGTGACCAATCTAGTATCGACTGCTCCTCGGTACTGTGCTTGTCACGTGAGCTATACAACCGGACCTACTTGGACCCTTCGGTATAGGGACTCAAGAGAAGAGCCTGCTTCGGACTCTACAGTCACGCAGAACCTGAAAAGCTTCGCAGCTCCGACTCTCTGACTAAAGTAGGCCACAGTATTCTACCGAAAACGATTGCTATTTCGCCTCACTTTATTCTATCCTGTTCACTTTGCAGCTTTTCGTCGAAAAAATGACGTCAAATGTTCCGCGACCTCGACACGCGCACGTTGCCGCCTTGATCGGAAACGAGATGCTTCTGTGGGGCGGACTGACCAGACGAGAAACAGGAGAAGTCGAATTGCTCTCAAACGAATCCATCGAATCTTTCAACCTTTGCACAAACGAGTGGTCGGAACGACAGTCGACATGGGATAGCCCATCCGACGTACCAGTTCCATCGAAGGCAGCGACTATTGCCGTCGTTAACGATCGATATGTGTATCAGTACGGCGGCATGTACTCGTCGTCTAACGATTCAATCTTTTGCGATCGTCTTTACAAATTGGACGGATTTACGTTGAAGTGGGAGAAAATTGCTTTCGCTTCCCAAAGTGCGTGTCCGGCTGGAAGAGCGGCGTGTGGACTGTGCGCGCTCGGAAGAAAGGAGGACAGGCATCTCGTTGTGACGGGCGGATGGGGAAAGAGGGGCGTCTTTCGAATTCCGGGCTCGGAATGGATTCTCACTGAAGGCGCGAAGAGGTCGTTGAACAATGAAGTGTGGCTTTTTTCTGTGAACAAGAGTAAGCGTAGTAGTGTGATAACAAGACGTTGAAAGATGTTGCTCTCTAAGGTATTTGGATCCCAGTTGAGTGCAAAGGAAAGAGCCCCTCTGCCCGATTGGCGTTTTCCTTTACTGCAATTGACGACGATCGTGCGCTACTCGTTGGCGGTGGTAACGATGCAAAAAGGCTTAACGACGCTTATGTTTTTGAATTAAGTTCCACGGTAATTGATAAATTGAATCGTATGTATTTATAAATATTTTTTATCTGCGTGTAGGAATGGACTGAAATTAGTGTGAAAGGACCCGACTTTCTGCCACCTCGAATGTTTCATTCAACCGTTGTTAGTACCATTCCCGAAGTAGGACCGACTGCTTTTGTCCTATGGGGATATGGGATGTACGGAGTTCCCATGTCTTCTGGGCACAAGATCGTCCTGGACTCTCTACAATGCACAAAAGTAAATAAATAACTAATATATAATCACTGACTTCTAGTCGAGTTGTTTCTCCAACCAGATTCTAACGTGTGACAGAGTCATTCCAACTGCAGAGCAAACAGTGTGCTGCTTCTCTGCAAAGAGCCACCTTTTTCTCCTCCGATTCGGCGGCTTGTCAAATCAAGCTACCGTGAATGATTTTCAGACCAGCGCCGACGCGCTGCTAGACATTTCAAAAATCGGTAAACCCCTAGAATATATTTTGCAAAGCAAACGAAATCAATATACTGTACTTATAGATTTAAAAAATCCTGCTGCAGAACTAATTCCTCACGACATTAATGACCCCATCAGTCTACAATTTCCGGCAATTGTTTCGGTGACCGAGTCTCATCGAGCTGCGGGTTCTCTAACTCGAGAGAAAATAAATATTTCCTGAGAGCGTGTGTATAATTTTAGATTCGTTTTCTTCTCGTGAGGTCGATCGCGTCGCGAAGCTCGTCGGTTCTCGCTGGAGCGAAGTCGCTCGCGCCGTATTTCCTATTTTTACGGACGAAGAAATTGACGTCATCGAAACCGCCGTCGTAGATGATCGTGCGACTCGATTTCTTCGGGCGTGGATTGAGAGGAACGGCGACGAAGCCATGCGAAAAGCTTTGTGCCGCGCTCTGTTCGAAGCCGATCTAATATCGTGCGTCAAGGAAGTGTTTTCCGACATTTATCAGGCCATGACTGAAGTAAGACTTTAGGGGTTGTGGGTAGACCTTTTCATCCCTTGACGTCGATTGCGCGCAGGAAATCCCCCTGACTCAGATTCAGAGACACGAACTCGTCTACGACGAGGAAAAAGATTTTCTTGCCGCTGGAGCGTTTGGAGAGGTATTCAAAGCGACTCTTGCTAAAGGAGGACAAGAAACTTTAGTCGCAGTCAAAGTCTTTGGAAATTTTTCCAGAAGCAGTTCTCAGAGGTAAAGAAAGTCCCGAAGTGGTTATTTCTCTTGTACGTTTTCCTAATTGTTCGCTTGCATGCAGAGTCGACGAGATGTTCAAAAAGGAAGCGGCCGTGCTTCTGCGCATCGAGCCCCATCGTCACGTCCTACGCTTGATTGGAGTTTGCGCGAGCCCCCGATATTCCGCCCTCGTAACCGAGTATATCAGCGGCGGTAACCTATGGTCGCTTCTCAAGTCGGACGATGAAGCGACGAGAGGGTGGGACACGCGGATTGTGATTGCTAGGCAAATTGCTCTAGGAATGGCTCACCTTCACTACAACTATCCCCCGGTTATACACCTCGACTTGAAACCGCAGAACGTTCTCGTCGAAAGAGTTGGGAAGACGGTCGTATGCAAAGTCAGGCAGTCAGTCATTGTGCTTTAGTGTCTGTAATGTTTTTCTCCTGTTTCAGGTGTGTGATTTTGGTCTTTCAAAAATGTCTGGCGTAAGTTCTCTGAGCGACGATCGCGAGGAGAGATCGAGTCCGCGTGGTACTATGTCTTACATCGCTCCTGAGCAGTATAGCGCTGATCCGTACGGTTCCGGAAGCAAAGAAGTCAAGGCTAAAAGAGCAAGGAAGGCTGACGTTTATAGCTACGGAGTTGTGCTGTGGGTCATTCGTGAAAAACGGCATCCTTACGAATGTTTGTTCTCGAGTTTGCTAGGGTAAATTTTTGATTAATTAATGTCTAATTAGATATGCCAAAGTTTGCCGTTCATTTTCACGCTAAGGAGAGTGGGAAACTACCGGAGGCGCAAGCAGAAGCTCCAAAGCCGTTCAATGAACTTTTGAATAGCTGCACAGAGTTTGATCCGGAAAAGCGTCCGACGTTTCGAACTGCTATACTGATGCTCATGTGTTTGAAGCAGTGGCTTTGATGGTATTCTACGCCTTCGTGTATATGCCTGTCCTGATATGTTTCGGCTAGGTCTTTTGCCTATATTTTAAGAATTTTTTATGCTCTGTGGCCTTTTTCATTTTGATTATCGCGCAGTGGGACGCCTCTATGTAATCGACGTACATGTAAGTATATAGGTTGGTGGTTAGTTGCGAATCAACTTACGCTTTTTAGGAAGATATTTTTATTATTGGACTCGCACAAACGGGACTCCACTTTTCAAGTCATTTATATGCGGGAGCATACGCAGGGTACGTACACAGGCGCGCCGTCCCTCCCCGTCCTGACTTCCGTCCAGTCTAGCGCGCACTTTACGTGGGCGTCAGCGAAGACTATATGTCCGGAGAGCTGTACTAAAAGCCTCCTAGATCACATTTGAGAAGTCGCTTTTGCCGTTTCTTTTCGGCGAACGAAGATAGAACGAGGTGGGTGCCCGGCACGCAATTTTCGAGGCGCCACGATCCCGTCATGGTGTCGCCTCTCGATTTTTAGCGTAAACGACGTTAGTAGACGTTCTTCTTTCGCGTTGAGGACGCTTGTGTAGTTTCTTGACAGAAATGCGTCTAATTCTCCCGACTGATAAAAGGAGCCTCCCTTTTTGCCCTTACGCCTCTCACTCCGCGACGCGTCACGGTACGAACTGGCCTCATCGTACATACATTGAGCTATTAGCTTTACGTTTGAGCATCTACTGAAGGTGTTCTACTGCATTGTGACCCGTTGGCCCAGTGAAACACTGTTTGTCACACCGTAGATAATAGGGGAGACTAACAAACTCTGTTTCTTTACAAGCGTCACGGTCTTACGTGTCTCCCTCATTACTCGTTATTTTTTTGTTTGGTGTCTGCTTCCTCTTTGCACATTCGTCAGTGTTTACTTCTCAGATATATCCTATCCAAGATGTTCTACATGCTCATATGTATTCTTCCTCTTCACGCTCACATATAAACCTCTCTATAGGAGAAACGTTACATTCTCTTTCTCCTTTTTTTATTCTCGTGCGATAATTTGCTAGTGCTAGACTATTCTATTTGACGTTTTTCTAATCATAATGTTTTAGAAGGTACGCTTTCAGGACACTTCAGCGCCATCATTTCCATCACCCGTCTGTATGTGAACGACTTTCATCAGTGGTGGGTGTACTCTGATTTTTCAAGTCAGATATTTAATTAATTTTGTGGAACAAGTGCACCCCCTTTTTCCTTTTAGGTCTGCTGCTTCGCTGGTCGACGTGTGGACCGCTCACAAAAACGCGTGAGTCTATAACTAGGTAGTTGGGTGTTGAAAGGAGAGAAGCGTCTTGAACAAGGGCGCCTCAAGAACCGCCATATCTAAGGTGCAGCAGCCCAAACATCCCTTTCTGTAATTTTTATTGTTTCTCCGTAGGAATGTCCCGGGCATGACATCATAAACTGCTCCGGGGTCCTGGGCACGACTCCGTGAACAAAAACTGCTCCGGGGTCCTGGGCAAGACCCCGCGAACAAAAACTGCCCGCGCATGAAGAGGGAGAGGGCTGTTCGTTTTTTTCTTTTATTCAAATAAAATGTCTATACTCTACCCTGTTCTCCATGGCGGCGGCAACACACGCGGGTGCCACCCCACCGGTGCCCTACCTAACCTAAAGCTAACCTACCTAACCTAGATCTAGCCTAATCTAAAGTACGCCTACTACCTGAGCTACCTTCCTACTAGTAGCGCTCGTTGAGGAGACAGGACGTGTAAATCATGTTGTGCGCCTATCTACTGCGCCTGCTTATACCTAGCTACTAGCTTCTGCCAGTTTCTCATGCAGTAAAAGACATGTACGTCCGACGTCTCTTGGCTTCACTTCCTTGGTCCCACCGGTCCCACCTGGAAACTTAGGCGTAGAAGTTCTCCTCAGCAAAACGTTGTCGTGCTCTTGTCGTCGTCTAATTAGTCTGAACGTCGTGGCCTAGAAGGAAGAAGAGCTTATAAGAATGTGATGATCGAGTTTATGGATGCACAACATGCATGAGAAATTGACCGCAGAACGTAGCAATATAAACTACGAGGAGCGACACGGACAGCAAACCATTGTGAGATTAATTAACAGCCGGAGAAGGTAAACGAGTTCACATATTCATAAAATAGCGCTTTCGAATCAAATAGATTATTTCACGTTTTTGATAAACGGCCACTTCTTTCAGGTAAAAAGAGGCGTACGCGACACGCGATTGCAAGAACAGGGGCATATAAAAGGACCAAAAGAGCTTTTAGAGCATCGGAAGTCCCGCTTTACAATAGAAGAACGAGGTAGACTACTAAAGGTGGCCCCTCAGGTCAAGAAGCGACTTGAGCAAGTCGCGGACCCACCAAAAGACCCGCAAATTCCGTTCAATAAACCGTGTCGTCGAAGACGCCTGTAGAGGAAACCGAAAGGCGCTGCTCGAAACGTGTGACAAGAAATGACGTTCGTTTAGGTGCGTGGCTTTTACGATCTGTACCGCAGCAATTCCTTGACGGTCTACTTGTTCGTCTAGTCACAGCGAGTAATCGTAGGAGAGCACGACTACCTCCTAAATAAAAAGAGAGAGAACGTCTAACGCCTCCAAGGAGACCCTGCCCCTTTCGAAGAAGACTCACGTCCAAAGACAAATTCGCAACCTTCCAGAACATCGTTCTTGAACAGGAACAAACCTGGAGAGCCGACAGCAAAGGCTCGAAGCAGCACAAAACAATTTGAGAAAGTCCCGAGCACACTTCTCTGAGACCCGTACAGATCTACCTACACGTGTTCGTTAGAATACGGTCCTCTTTGGCACCGTTAGCGGTGCTGTTACTGTGGGCCTCGTTGCCACGCTGAAGTCGGAGGAGGACTTGATTTTCTGACCGGAGAACATCTTACATGGTAACGAGGTTTGGATTAGTTCTCTGACGTCATTGAGAGATTTATCGATTTAGAACGGGATGAATTCAATGAAAAATACAGATGAGAAACGTCAGTGTTATGCAAATGCAAAGACGTTGTCAAGCTTGTAGAGGATTTGACAGAAATTATATCTGTGTTTCCAACTAAACTGTCTAAAGTTTAGAGTTTTGGCTTCTCTCGAGTGACACTTCTCGGACGAAAGCTGCCCTATCTTAGCCAATTCGTAGTGGATCTGTGCCACTAAATTAGGTGCTTTAGTTTTATATCAGTCTTGCTGAAGGTCAAAACCGTTGATTTAATTAATTAATCAACAGGATGCATGTAGAGCTTCCCAGTGGCGTCGCTAAGGGTGGGCCAGGTCGGGCCAGGCCCGACCAAAATTTCTGTGGCCCGACCAAAAAATTTGTTTTCCTTTTCTTTGTAAGAGAGAAATTGGTTGGTTTACTAGTTAGTGTAGTTTCTTAGGATTGGGGTTAGTAATAATAATGCTTTTGTAATGATTCGGGTAGATTATTTTTGTAAAGAAAAATGAACGTAATGACCTCGCTCCCTCAAAAAATTTTTCTGGGGGCACAGCCCCCAGACCCCCGCATTCTGGCCCGACCAAATAGAAAATCCTAGATACGCCACTGGAGCTTCCCTCTATACTAGTGCACATTACGCTTACCACTTCCTTGCAAGCTTCATCGTCCTTCTCCAAATTAAACGACGCATTCAGAGAAGCCTTTCACACAATGAGAGCATTCCAGTGGCGGATCCAGGATTCGAGCAAGGGGGGGGGGGGGGGGGGGGGGTCTATGAGAGAGAGTTCGCGCGCGCAAAAAAATTTTTGCTGACCACGCCCACATTGATGCATTTTTCTTACATTTCAACAGCTACACAGATTCATTATTCCATTATAATGGTCTTCTAAAATAAACATTATTTTCATTTTTCTCGCGCAAAATCTGCAAAAATTTCGTCAGTTGAACTTTTTGCAAATTTCACGAGATGTTTTCATTAGTGCGTGGCCTACAACCGGTCAGCAAATTTTTGTTCTGCTCAAAGGGGGGTCCATGGACCCCATGGACCCCCCCCCCCCCCCCCCCCCTCCCCCCCCCGGATCCGCCACTGCATTCTTATACGGGCCTGATCCTCACATGCAAATTCGACAACGATGAGTAACTCGGTTCAGTTTCTGAGCGCTCTTAGGCGCGGAGAGAAAGTACGACACAAAAATTTCGTGTACCGAATACAAACTGTCGGCGACATGAAACGCGATGATCGGTAAGTCAGTACTATCTTATAATCCGACGCTACGTACGCGGTCAGAAGGCTTAGTACGGCGCCGATTGTTTTGTAGCTGGTATTGTTCAGACGGTACTAATGATGAAGATGCAGTCCTTTGCATAGAAGGTGATTATGGGGCTGTTTTGGAAAGTGATAGCCTTCCCTTTGACGTTTCACGCCTGACTGCGGTATCGGCCCTAAGTATTGATTGTGCCGCTGCAAGAAATATTTCACTAGCGAGTATGAGGGGCATTACAAGAGTTCAAATAGGCCGGATGCAGAGGGCCGGTCAGTGCTATTCTCTACCACTTCTGCCTTTGTGTCTCAAAGAACTATGTATGATCCATGTTCGCGAAGATAAGATTATAACTGCAGTAAAGTCGCAAAGAGAACTGCGCTCTCTTTTCATCAGAAAGACTTCACTCGAGAAGTCTGCAGCACTGGTCGCTCCGATAAGATTCGAGAGTCTGCCTCAAGACAAGTGGTCGAACCTGGAAGAACTCCATTTGTCGAGTTGTGGTCTACAACAACTTCCAATTAGTTTGAGTAATCTAACGTTACTAAAAAAGCTTGATATGAGTGAAAACAGTAAATTGGAAAATATTGCTGAAGATCTAAGGTTCAAACTACAAAACCTGGAAGAACTCGATTTGCGGAACTGTGGTCTACAACAACTTCCAATTAGTTTGAGTAGCCTAACTGCACTAAAGAAGCTTGATTTGAGTAGAAACGGCAAATTGAAAAGTCTTCCTAAAGATATAGGGTTGAAACTACAAAATCTGGAAGAACTCCATTTGTCGCGGTGTGGTCTACAACAACTTCCAATTTCTTTGAGTAACTTAACTGCACTGAAAAAGCTTGATTTGAGTGGAAACAGTGAAGATCTTCTTGAAGATGAAGGGTTCAATCTACAGAACCTGGAAGAACTTGATTTGCAGAACTGTAGTCTACAACAACTTCCAATTTGTTCGAGTAACCTAACTGCACTGAAAAAGCTTGATTTGAGTAGAAACAGTAAATTAAAAAATCTTCCTGAAGATATAGGGTTCAAACTACAGAACCTGGAAGAACTCCATTTGTCGTGGTGTGGTCTGCAACAACTTCCAGTTAGTTTGAGTAATCTAACTGCACTGGAGAAGCTCGATTTGTGTGGAAACACTAAATTAAAAAATATTCCTGAAGCTATGGGGTTCCAACTACAAAACCTGAAAGAACTCAATTTGTCGTGGTGTGATCTACAACAACTTCCAATTAGTTTGACTACTCTAACTGCACTAAAGAAGCTTGATTTGAGTGGAAACAGTAAATTGAAAAATATTCCTGAAGATATAGGGTTTAAATTACAGAACCTGGAAGAACTCCGTTTGTGGAACTGTAGTCTACAACGAATTCCGATTAGTTTGAGTAACCTAACTGCACTAAAGAAGCTTGATTTGGGTAAAAACAGGGAATTTTTAAATCTCCCTAAAGACCTAAAAAACCTGGAAGAACTCCGTTTGCGGAACTGTGGTCTACAACAACTTCCAACTAGTTTGAGTACCCTAACTGCATTGAAGATGCTTGATTTGAGTGGAAACAGTGCAAATCTTCCTGATGATATAGGGTTGAAACTGCAGAACCTGGAAGAACTCCGTTTGTCGTGGTGCGATCTACAACAACTTCCAACTAGTTTGAGTAACCTAACTGCACTGAAAAAGCTTAATTTGAGTGGAAACAGTAACTTGAAAAATCTTCCTGAAGATATAGGGATAAAGCTACAGAACGTGGAAGAACTTGATTTGCATAACTGTGGTCTACAACAACTTCCAATTAGTTTGAGTGACCTAACTGCACTGAAAAAGCTTGATTTAAGTAGAAACAGTGAAAATCTTCCTGAAGATATAGGGTTCAAACTACAGAACCTCGAAGAACTCAAATTGTGGGGGTGTGGTCTACAAAAACTTCCAATTAGTTTGAGTAACCTAACTGCATTGAAGAAGCTTGATTTGAGTAGCAACAGGAAATTGAAAAATCTTCCTGAAGATATAGGATTGAAACTACGGAACCTGGAAGAACTCCATTTGTGGTCTTGTGGTCTACAACAACTTCCAATTAGTTTGAGTAACCTAACTGCACTGAAGAAGCTTACTTTGAGTGGAAACAGAGAATTAAAAAATATTCCTAAAGATATAGGGTTCAAACTACAGAACCTGGAAGAACTCCGTTTGTTGAACTGTGGTCTACAACAACTTCCAATTAGTTTGAGTAACCTAACTGCACTGAAACAGCTTTCTTTGAGTGATAACAGCGAATTGAAAAATCTTCCCAAAGATATAGGGTTGAAACTACAGAACTTGGAAGAGCTCGATTTGCGGAACTGTTGTCTACAACAACTTCCAGATAGTTTGAGTAACCTAACTGCACTGAAGAAGCTCGATTTGAGTACAAACAGTGAATTGACAAACCTTCCTGAAGATATGTTGTGGAAGCTAACGAGTCTAAAAGAACTCAATTTGCAGTATTGCAAGCTAAAAGAATTGCCATCGAGTTTGGGATCGCTAAAAGATCTAGATGTGGCTAGTTGCCGACTGACACGCTTGCCTTCGTCAATTGGAAGATTAAAGGAGCTGAATTGCTCAGGTAATCCTATAACTTTTCCACCGATTGGAGTTTGGAAGCAAGGATTAGCTTCAATACGAGCTTATTTTTCCTCAGAAATGCTGACTTCGTCTAGACGAGTAAAGATTGTTGTTTTGGGTGAGAGTTGTTCAGGAAAAACAAGCCTATTTCAAACTATGCTTCGTAACGCAACATTTTGCACGTGTGCCGGAGACAGGACTATAGGCGTGGAAGAATATGAGCTAACATTTGCTAACAAGCGTGCCAAAATTATTGACTGCGGTGGGCAGAGGTGTTATCTTCTAACCAATCAATTGTTCGTCAGCGAAAATGGCTTGGTAGTCATTGTAGTCGACGCTCAGCGTTATGAACTTACAGAGACAAGCTTTCATGAGTACATAGGAAAGTATATGCAAGTTGTGTACGAGCGGAATGAGAATTGCTATGTTGCGTGCGTTTTTACGAAAATTGATCTCTTGTCTAACGATTGGAATCCTAGACCGTATCAAGAAGAGTTCACCCGCCAAATGCAGAAATTCAGAGAAACTCGAGAAGCTATTAATAGTATGGAGAATGAAGAAGAGAATGCTGCGTTCATCAAGAATCAGAATGTACGCGTTGACAACAGAGTTGTTTTCACTTCAGCAAAAGACGTGGGAACTGTTGCAAAGTTTAGAGATTTTATTGATAATTTGACTGACGACGAGGGCCTATTCCCAAGCGCTGGTGACATTGTTCCTGAAACTTGGTACGATTTTGAAGAAAGAGTTGAAAGAGAATGCAGACTCGCTCAGAATGGCTTATCTGTTTTAAAAGTGGATTTTTTAAATGAATTGTGTGGTCAGTTCAAATTGTCCAAAGATGAAGTTCTGATCGTTTTAAGGTACTACCATCAAGTTGGCACTTTATTATATTTTGATCAATCCCGCTTGGCTGATGTTGTCTTTGGATCGAGCAAAAAAATCGTCGAGGCGCTGAAGCAAATTTTTCGTCACGACTACGACACACTAGCATACGAAAGTGGAACAACGGAAATTAGTCCCGAACGATTTCAAGTGGATAAAAGCGAGCTCTCCAGTAACGCAACTCTGTCAATCCCATTGCTAAAAGCTCTTTTACGAGGTCAAAAGCTTGACCCGGAAAGCGTCAACATTTTTGTCAAAATGTTGTTATCATTCGATTTCGCTTACGTAAAGGGCGGTCATAAAGAAAACAGTGAAGATGAAGCTGATGACATTGTTAATCGTTTGGAGAAAGCCGAAGATCGCCTCTTAGTGCCTTGGTTACTCAGTCAAGACTGTCCTTCTGATGCAATAGAAAGCTTTCCCGCTGATTGTCCTATAAATTGTATTGAAGTGCAACTTTCGTACTCGTTTGCTTTCACTCTTCCTCTAGGAATTTTTCAATTATTTTCAGCTCGATGTCATCAAATCAGCTCACTAATTCGTCATTGGAATAAAGGATTTACGTTGTCGTATGGTCCGGTCAAGGCTAAATTTACGTGCGAAGAACTTGCAACTAATGCAGCAATCCGTTGCAAATGCCGCACACCGAAATCCCGGAATGCATTAGACCGACTATTTCACCTGTTTTGGAGATGCATTATCCAACTACAAAAGCTATTGAAAACATTTCCTGGGTGTTTATATAGCATTTTCTTTGACTACTCTAACGGCGACCGTATTATGAAGAAGCAGCAGGTCCAAATACCATCAAAAAATTGGCACCTAAACGCACTCGCTGCCTCCAAACCTAGAGAACTCGAGGAATGCAGCAGAAGTATTAAACGAGGTATAAACTAATATTTGGGCTGAAACGCTATTAATGTTTCCTCTGCAGTTCTTAAGTCATATCGGCGACGACTGGATGAAGTATATCCAAATGCGTGCGGCAGTCTCGTTACCTTACAAGACGCAAAATTGGTCGCAAATGAAGTAAGTCGGGTTTTCGCAGAGAAAAAGCAAATCAGGGCTCTTGCTTTTAACCTGGACGTCAGTTGTCCAGACGAAATTGATACAAGTCAAGTTCTTCGATTAGTGCTTCGATTACTAAATGATTGGTTAAAGGAGTCTGGCAAAAACGCTGTTATTGCTGTTCTTACTGACGCCTTACAAGACAGCGATTTAGGCGAAGTAATTAGCCGCTCTTTTGGTGACTTAGGAGAGGACACCCTACTCGAAGCATCTAAAACAGAAGTGCCGTCAAATAAGGCTTGTCTTCCTCCATCAACTACTTGTCTTTGTGGGGAAGGCCTACGTTTGAAGGAAGCTATCGCAAAAGTTGGAAATGACAGTTGGAGAGCGATTGCTAGGCGTCTCGAATTTAAAGACTACGAGTTGTCAGATATTCCGTTTGAGTACAGGCGAAAAAGTGAAAAACTGATGCACATAATTGATATGTGGTGTGGCAAGGAAGGCAGCAGAGCCACGTTGGGTCGACTACTGTACGCCTGCGAAGTCGCCGGCGTGTCTCGAGATGATATTGCCACAGAGTATTTCGAGCAAATGTCAAAGAGCTCCGCTTAGCCGTGCACGTAATTAATGACATAGAAACATTTCAATCTATACGGCGTATGTAGGAAATTTGCTATCCTCTTCCCGATAAACTACATTCTTATCGATTTCCAGCTCAGAACCTATATTAACCAAATCAGGAACGTCAAGTGTAAAGGAAAATAAAATATAACGTTGGACGACGCTTGCGACAAGTTGAAGAATCGCCGTGTCAAAATATGATATATCCGTTTTTTTCATTGCAGAGTTTCATGGAGCCGACCACCAGAGTTGTACGGGTGGAGCCCGTATAACGGCGGAGGGAGGCTCTCTCAAACGTGATCTTAGGGCCGGAAGTGTCTGTATGTCTGTCTGTATGTATGTATGTCTGTTCGTCACGCTCGGTATTGTGACGTAACATAAGAAAAACCCTCACTTTGTAAAGCGCATGCGTGACATAGGGCCGAAAACGGTGACCCGAAAAAGGCGATTTACGGCGCGAATAAAGCGTTTTTTCTTTCAGAAACGAAAAAAATGCTTAGAAACCCTTATTTCCAATTGATCTGTGCTATTTTCCGTGTTATAAATGCGCTGAGAAACCGAAACGACAGTTTTGATTGTCACGCTCTGACGTCACAATCAAAAGTATCCAGTCACATGTACAGTATATGGGTGGGTATGTACGCGTGTACGGGTAACAGGAAATATGACCCGTACACATGCATAGGTCCTCCTCAAATACAGAGCACATTATCAAATACAGTACAGTGCGTGCCAGCATAAATGGCCAAACGGGACTTTTAGTAGCGCGCGAGGAATTCAGAGCGTAGTTTACATTTGGCGTAGTTTTGACGTTTGATCGTCACATCAAGGATTTCCAATGAAGTCTAGCATTTCTATTTACGTCTATTTTGTAAGAAAACGGTTTTGATTTCACCGCAGACAACGTTTCTATACGTTTTGCTAAGAACACAGAAAAGTTCGTTTTTTTTCCAGTTTCAAACAACATATGACGGCTTTCATAAACTCATCTGTCACTTTATACCATTTTCTAAAACTTCATTATCTTTGATTTTCAATACAGTAATTCGGTGGAAAGAAACGGATGTCACGTGACGTAAATAGAAATGCATTTTTTTCCGTTAGGGATCAAGTTAGAAAGAAACTCACTCTATAAATGGCTTCTCACGTGCATTGTTTAGAAATTTATTATCGGCGAATTTGAAAATGTTCTTTCCTTTACAAAATTAGCGCGCGCTAAACTTGCAAAAAATTTAAATCTTTGGGAGTACGTCCCACAAAAGTCAAACTGACATCCCTGTTTAAAATAGGCATTAGAGCGATTTTCGTTGACACACAGTGACACTGTATGTCTTGCAGCGAGTGATCTACAGTGATCTTAGCGCGCGTTTTGTGGCCATTTATGCTGGCACGCACTGTACTGTACGTCAGAAAAGCGCCTAATTAGGAAAACACAGCAATCATGCAAGTACTGTATTTACAGTATGTAGGTAGGACTGAGCTGTACTAGTAGTAGCTAACGGCTGTAATGACAACGTGAATATGTGACAGCATAAAAACTATGACGTCACACTATGTTATGCACTCGCGTACGGTAAGCGGTGGGAGGCTCTGCATGATGGCAACACGGTGAACACCGGGCCATCATTCTCTAGTGTATACTATAGTAATCTCACCTGTCATTCCTGACCTTTTATTCTTGTAGTCTTCTCATGTCTTCGGATACTAGTAGTTTGATGATGCAAACCATATCTATTAGTTAGGCCTTCTCATTTTAGAAAAGGGGGAGGATTCGTTTCCTGACTTGACTTTGCGGTATTTTTATCCTTTTACTTTTTCTACTCTACTATGGTGTCTTTTATCGTCATCTTATCGTTAGAAGAGTAGTACAGTACTGTATCCACTCATGGACCTGTTTCAAAGCCGTTGCTTGAGTAGGACAGCCAGTGATGACAACAGACAGTGGTGTGCTAATTTAGATGAGTGGTGAGCTACAACAAAACTTCGAGGAGAAGAAAGAAAGTCTACGGCGCCCCGGTGTTCCCAGGCAGTCTCCCATCTGACTTCGGTGATCGGACGAGAACCGGTGCTTTCAAACGTGGCCGTAGACGTTGAAAGAGGGAAACCTAGTCTATACGTCGTCGTCGTCGATCGGAGTGCTCGTTGAAATCGGAGGAGACAGGACGGCCGACCGCAGATGTGACGGAACAAACTTACTTTCTTTCTAGAGAACGAGTGAGCGCTTACCTGCCTGTAGAGGAGTCCTTTCTACGACTTTTTGGCGTGACTTTTTGGCGTGATCACTCTTATTGCAGTCCCGGATAGTCGGTCGAGCGCCTTGACTTGTTTAGGAATTGCTTTTACTTACGGAGATTTCTATAGACAGCAGCTAATGGAAACGAGCTCTTTCAAAAAAACACAGCTGAGGTCCCTTTGCTTTTGGGCTCAACTCATACGTAGAAGCCGACAGAGAGGTTACGTTGAAAGTGCAACGTCCCCTGCCCGAGTGGAGTGGCACACCTCTCGTAAACCTACGGAATGCTCTGACCACGCCTACAACACAAAAATGTACTCCGTCGTTAAAAATAGGCGCACGACCTTGCTAGTAGATTTAAATCCTTAAGCTAACGCAATTCAGCTGGTCAGCAGAGGTGTACCTAGACAGATATTTGGCAAAATCAGCGAAACTCTCGTATGCATGAAGATGCAACAGCAAGGGCCAGTGGTCTTATAAGTCGAACACAATCTAAACTACTACAGTATCCAATTTGAGTTTCACTCTATCTCGGGGGTGACATCCATGAGAAGAATAGCAACGCATCAATACATAGGTAATACAATAACGGCGCAATATTTATTGACTGTGATCAGACCGACCGCCGCCTTTACTTGAGCTCGTACTACTATTTTCACCAGTCGAAGATTCGGAGGTGATATAGCTTCCTCTGTAACTACAAACGCAAATGAACTCAATTAATAAACGAGAAGAGAGTAAAAATACATCCTCGGCACCGTTTCGTAGCAAAGACGACCGCTACAATGATCACGAAAAGAAGAACGCCTCCAACAAGCCCAGCAATGATACCAGCAACAGCTGCCGACGACAGACCGTCGTCTGTCTCGTCAGTGATCGCGGTAGGAGACGTCGCATGCGTCAGTCCAATAACGGCGACGAATATTATTAGGAACATCGCTTTATGCAGGTAGAGCGTGAACTCCGCGGATAAATGTCTCGATTATGTACGGCGAACGTGAGCAGGTGTATCGGCTTGTGCCAACGGTTTCGTCCAGCTGACGCCTATGTATGTACAAAAGAAACGTGACGTCACAACGGGGGAAAACGGGAGATTCGTCTCTACGTAGTCCCTGAGAGGAATGTGAATCCTAAGGCAATCGGTTTTACACAGTGGGAGAGCGCTCTATGTCTTCTATCTGTGGACTGACGCAATTTGCGTCACAGGCCTGCGCTTAGGTAGCTTGTTGTTTTGTCAAATTCACTCCTACTACTAGTACCTTGAGTGATTTGAATGTCGTCGCTGTTATTTTAGGGAAAGTGAAGCAATCGTTTCTCTCTCAGGCACGCCGAACGAATATAAGGCAAGAGGTGGCCGATGTGAGGACAATTAACTTAGCTCCTGTTATTTATCGACACGGATGCGAGGAGGTGTGTTGTTGGACGAAAGGGGGCGCCCCCCGTGGTTTTATGAACCAGCCTATACAATGTAGCGTACCGCATTTAAACGGGCAGCGTACGGATTCGAATCGTTCATGGTCGATGGCTGCTTCGCAAGGATCTTTTTCTTCGAACGAGTTCCCCGGATTAACCTATCCTGCAGACGTCGTACACAAGACACACACACAAGACCACACACAAATACACACAACTTTGCTGTTATTGACAGAAAATCTTGATCTGGTCAATTTCCTTTAGCTCCCCGAGAAGAATCGACGACAACTTCTTTGCTCGAAATACCGTTTGCTGTATCATGGTGAAAAGATGCTAAATAATTCCAAAATTGGAATATATATACATAAATAGGTTAGCATGCATCCTCCCTGACCGTTTTGATTTTGTCCAAGCTTTCGAGAAGATCCACAGCCGTCGGGTACCTTGGGTCCGTTGCGGCTAGTTCTCTGTACGGTGCAGTCAATTGCTCGAAAAGCTTTTCCAGATAAGGCTCGAGTTCAAGTCCGGTCTTCAGTTTAACGTCTTTGCCATATTCTTTGAGAAGTTTCTGTACGGCGGCGGAATTTTGTTCAGCAAGACGACCCTTTGCAGTTCCCTCATAATTGTAAATTTCTACGAGAAAAAAATATTCTAGCATGCCTACAAAAATGCATAAATATTTACCTTTTCCTACGTCTCCTACAACGACTTTGCATAGTTCATCCGACGATGCATTTCTTCCAAAGTTATCAAGATCGAGTTCCGTCAGACTGAAGTCTTCTCTGTTCAGAACTCTATTTGCTTCTTTCAGTTCCTCTGCAGATGTATTCTGCTGCATTTCTTTGAGCTGTTTAAGCATTTCACGAGCTCCAATACCATCCGCTTCCGTTCTTTTCTCGTTTCTTTCTACTTCTCCCATTGAATTGTTTATTTTCGCTCCTTCTTCGTTGTAAGACTTGACGGAACCAGACCAGCCTTCGTAGACGGCTTCAATCGCTTGGGGAATGTCTCTAATAACTTCTTCTAGCGCGTCGAAATGCCGACATCGTTCCTCGTCGGTGTCTGAAAATACAAAACTTAGTACAAAAATCTATTTTGCTTGCACGCGTACTCAAAGTTCGTGGAATAGTGACGTCAACAACGTCGAGGGTATGAGATACAACTTGATCAGAAGGAATACTTTCCGAGGCCTTTTCTGATTCGACTTTCCTGTGAAAGTCTTTCAGTTCTTCTTCGATAACCGCAGCGGCTTGTTCAGGCGATTCTTCGTCATCCGAAGCGTCTCTCTTTGAGTACGTAACAGCGGGTAGAGACGCTTCTAGCTCAGCAATGCGACGATCTCTTCTAACAGCCTCGGAACGATCGAAATCGCCGCCGGGCCTGTGGACGTAGAGCACTGGAAGATAATGCCGATGACTATAGCCAGGAAGAGAACGGCGAATTCGTTCCGCCACTTCGCGACGTTTTCGTCCGGATATTCCGGGAAAAATGGCGTCGGCCAAGTCCAAAGCCATTTCGTGCGGTCTGTCCAATCGTAGGCTGAAGTCCAATTTCTTATCGAAGTTACCGAGAAACGAAACGAGCAAGGATCCTTTGAAGTGGCCTATACTCGCGTCCCCGATTGAAACGTCAAAGTCGATACTCTTGACGCTAATGATGCCATTTAGTCCGAGTTTCCATATGAATTTAGCTGCCTGGGCTCCTATCTTGACGCCCTCTTTTGCAACTTGTAATGCGATTTCAGCAACCTTCAGAACAGCTCTGGCAAGAAAAGTGAATTTTGAGGCAGCCCACAGAGCGGCGTAGGCGATTTTGCGGAACACGCGGCATCCGAAATTATAGACTTCGCAGATGAGATCGGGCATAGTCCAGCAACACGAGTTCCATCCAGGACATCCCATGCAAGCACCCCAGATCGACCAGCAGCAATGATTCCAAGACGGACACCCAATGCACCCTGCGAAAAAAAGAGATCACAAATAAAAACGTAGATTATTATTAATCAAATTTCTTTACATCTGCTGCAACGTCGAAGGTGGCACAGACTGTTCACGATTCGTATCCTTTCCTTTTCGACGCCTATGGCACGGCAGAACGTATCTTCCGCGCCTCGTACAACAGCTTGAGCCTTTTCTATAGCAGACGTTGCAAGATCCGCAACCTTGTCTATAACCTCGCAAACTTTTCTCTCGATGAATCGTAGCCACGGGAACGACAGGTGACCTTGCACTTGAAACGGAGCGCTTAGAAGAGAACCGTACGGAGCGTAGATTTTCAAGGCAGCGTTGAAGAGAAAAAAGTTTCCGCTTATGTAGAAGACGAAATGGGTGTTGGTGATTTGCACCATGACTTCGCGATGAAACATACCCTCGAATAGGCTCAGATAGCCTTGAATGGTGACATTGACTTTTGGTACGGGAAACGCTTCGATTTTGAGATATAATAGAGGACCGCTGCTCGAGTCACTGCTCGATCTCGACAGTCTCAAAAGACCGCCGGCGAGATTGAGAGGAGACATGCGCATGTCGATCTCGATCCCATCCGGAAGTCCAATGCGGATATAGGCGGAAAGTCGAAAGCCGAGAATGTTCATCGTTCCGTTGAATACGATGCCTTGGGGAATAACGATTCCGGAGGGAGAGAGCTCGCGCGCGTCGAGAGAGTACGAGAGTAGAAGCCCGTTCGGAAACCCGCTCTCGGCAACGCACTGCGGCAAAGACACTGGGATGTCAAACGCGTCGAGCAGAGAACCGATCGTCGCTTTGTTCACCGATCCGTAGAAGTAATTATTTCGCGGCATCGTTGGGTCGATGCCGAGGTAAACTTCGATAACGAGTCGTTTCTCGCTGCCGACTCTTCCTAGGAGCACTTTGCCGCCTAATTCTAGTCCGACCATGGGAACTCCGGGCTTGATTGTCACCGCTATAATCCCGTCTCCGAAGGAGAGATAGTTTATTCCAAACGCTCGTTCCCAAATGCCGATCATTTCCATGCGCAGCTCGAGTCCTTGGATTCCCGCTCTCAGCGATCCGGTGAAGGAAATGGGCGGGTTCGACAACGCCAGTGTCGCCGTTAGCCCAACGTAGCTTTCAGCACCGAGAGCAAACTCTAACCCCGCTTGACTCAACGTCAGACCGCTTCCCAACCGAATGTTATTCACGAGAACTCGAAGGTATATCTGCTTGAGAGAGGTTATGGTCGCAGACAGTTGCATGTTTGCGTCCTTCCCCAGCGCTCCGCTTAACAAATCGCAGAACATGTCCCCGCCACAATCGGCGGGTAAACTGAATTGGGCAATAATTGATAGTCCTCGTTGGATAGGTATTTGACTTAGGAATTCCCCGCTAAGGCTAACGTCGGTCATCGTCTTTGAAGACACCGCTATGGCTACTTGGAGGACTTGGTTCAGAAGAGGCAAAGCTCCGACGTTGAATCCAGTCAATTTTTCTATGATATCGGCCAAGCTAAAGCGGCCCACGTCTATGCCGACGGCCATCGCGGTTTTTCCGTTTGCCTTGTTCACGACAAGGTTAATCGTTGGCGCATTCCAACCGGCGATTCGGGGCGTTCCTGCGAGTTTTAATTGGAAGCCTTTGCCGCCGGTTCCGATTGGGATTTCGAACGACGGTTGGAGAATAGCGAAGTCGATCAGTGAAGCCGATTGCAAAATGGACGACAATTCGTCGGGTAGAAAGTCGGCGTCGAATTTTTTGATGATATCGCCGATGTGTATGTCGTCTCCTTCGCCGGACAATACGAAGCCTTTTGCTGCTTTTTGCTTGAGAGAGGTGAGAGAAACGGAAGCCCGCTCGGCCTGGTCAATGCTCACCGGAAATCCTATGGGGCCAAACTTCCAGTACCCTTCGGCTCTGAACTCGGTCTTTCTCGGCTTTGAAAGGGTGATGTTCAGATATAACGAAGGTTCGCGAATTTCCATTATACCCGGAATTATTTCAAGAGAGTCTGGGATTCTGAGTTCGATTTCGAGAGTTTTTATTTGTTTGGATATGGTCAGCCGAAACGCCCACAACTGAATATTCATGAGGTCGGAAATTCCAGGCGGAAGAGTAAGATCGCTGATATCAAAGTCTGGTATAATTGCCGAAAGTAAATTTCCCAATGTCAATGTCCCGTCCGGGTCATCGAAATCAAACTCTATACCTTCAGATCCAATTCGGAGAAAAAAGAAAACGGGCTCTTGGTCTGGTACGAAGGGAATAGCAGCCACCAAAGTGACCCCTTTGTCAATAGGATGCACTTGTGTGAGTACACCTTCGATGACTTCCGGGAGTAGGTTGGGCTCAAGACTCCCCGACGATACGATTAGACCCATTTCCGGCACAGTCAGGGAACCAATGAGCGGAACGTCACTGACGTCCAACCCGGAAACCGTTTTAATTAAACCGGCGAGGCTAAAGGAAGGCAAGTTCACGGCAAACGTCACGACGGTATTCGCTTCTTGATAGACCGTCTTTGCGTATCGCGTTATCAGAAGATGACAACGGAGCCCGCTCCAGCCGCTGATCGTTGGATTTCCCGACAGTGCGAGAGCGAAGCCGTCTGTGACAGACGTTCCAATGGCTTGGAAATTCGTTAGACTGAACGCGTCGAGTCCCATGGCTCTAAGGGGGCCCTCCAACTCTGCGGGAAGTAGAGCAGCGCCGAGGAGTGTTATCAAACGACCCACGGGTAATTCGCCGTCGGTCGGGGCGCCGCGGAAGTAGAAGGTGTCGTCGAGCTGCTCGATTGTGAATGCGAAGTCAAAATCGCCGACTTCCCACACGCCGGTCAAAGTGAATTCGTTGAGGGAAAATTTGTCGCGAATCGATGTCGCTTCTGGGTCGAAGTTCATCGTAAGGAAAACGGTAACGTCGGTGAGAATTAGGAAATCGGGAATCAAAATCAACGAGGGAAATTTTTTCGTACGGATCGACCATTGTTTCGACTCCAAGTCCAACGATATGCTGGCCAATTTGAAGTTGAACGGATTCTCGAGGTCCGCGGCGCTGATTCCGAGAGCCTCCAGCGCATCGGGAAGAATCAGTTTCACGAGATCGAGCACGCGAAAATCGCTCGCCTCCGACACAGTTCCGATGAGATTTCTGGCTTCGTCTCCCAGGTAAAGCTGCACCTCGGAGCTATTGAAAAAGCTGTCAAAGACAGAGCTATTGAAAAAGCTGTCAAAGACAGAGCGGTAAGTCGTCGAATGGTCCAAGACGTCTTCGCCATCGCCCAGAAAGTAGGAGTTCGTGTTGCTGGGCAGCAGTGCCAGAAACAACACGACTTGTAAGACGATGACTCGAGACATCGTCTCTGCGGGGGTTTGCTCGGAGAACTGGTCGTCGCACGTATGATCTGCTGCACTTATTGACGTCTAATTAGTGAGAAGCCGTGGAGCCAGCCAGCCGTCTGGTGACCGCGCTCTTGATAAAAACATAAGGAGATCGAAGCCCGGGACGGGACGGATGACAATCAAGTTGATTGCCAAGCTGGGTCTATAGCTGTAGCTCAACAACAAGGAGAGAATCAGCCAACGGTGTCTGAACGTGAAGAATATACTCGGTGAACTAAAGAGTAACTTTAGAGGCCCGAAGGGATTGTATTTTGCGCAGGGCAGAGCCCATGTTGCCCTGGATGTGAGCTCCATATGCCTGACGATAATTATGCAAGGAAGTTGACCCGCCGAGGTTCTCGCTTAGACATGAAATTGGCCGAGTCTGCAATCTTGAAGAACCGTCATCTGGCCCTTTCTAACGTCATATTGCCGAAACGTAATTTCTATTCAGTACGCTCTCGTTCCTGAACTACAAGTTGCGAAGTCGTGTTGGGAAAGGAACGAAGACGAACAGTGAAAAAAAATTCTGCGATCGACTTCCACAGTGGGCGGAAACGCGCGCAATCGACGAAATAAGAGATTTTTTCGTCGCTTTTTTCAACCAATACCTCGCGCTAACGTGGGGGCCCCACATAGCGCCGACTTTGGACGGCTGAGAAAGAGAACTTTTCTTGAAAACTGTCGACAGATTACGGCCGGAGCAATTACAAGATGTAGATGGTGTTCGAATTCCTACCGCAATCTCATTTTCATAATTAAATTGACCGCCACTTTTTCTCGGCGTCTTACGTATGAACGACTGCAACCTGCTCAGCACCTTCAGTGCGCTTCACGCAGCCGTTGGGACAAGATGCACTCCCAGAGCGTCATCCTTCTTCTCCTATGCATCGGACTGGCAACAGGTGTCTTCCAAGTCGATCAATCGGACCCGGGATTAAAGAAATTCGTTCACAGCGACACCAAAACGCTGCAAGTCTTTGGTATCATGCAGTTTAGGTACAAAGGAGAATCGATGACACCGTACTGCGAAGGCGTGCTATTAGGAAGTCGTTTTGTACTGACTGTTATAGCGTGCGCGCCGTCATCACTACGTCAGAAATTCGACATCGACAAAAAGAGGGAGCTGGACTTTGCCTTCGTCTTCCGAGGCTATAGCAACTCGTTCGACGAACGCGATTTTTTCCTGACGGCAAATCGCAGATACGCGATCATTTATCTGCCGACGCAAGCGAAAAATCCGCCCGAATTTTACGCCTATCCGTCCTGGGACGGAAACGTCGAATCGCGGAACAGTGACTGGCATATCCGGGCCGAGGAAGCGGACGACTATCCTATACGACTCTCCACGGGATACGTGAATCCCGGTGGAGCGGCCACGACGAATTTCCAGAACGCGTGCGAATTCACGAAACGCGTCGATCTGCTCGCCTTGAAGTGTAGAACGGATGTCTTCGGGAAGAAAGTCCGAAGCGGCGCGTCGTTTTTTAAGCTCATGCAGGGTCCGAGTATCGAGGGGGTAGCGGTGACGGGACTCGTTAATCTCGACGAATCGGGAAAGAAGTGTAACGACGCCAAGGTTCGAGTCACCTTGGGACTGTCTCACGCATCGGCGGCCGGATCACCTATCGGTTACCTGTGCGGAAGACGATTCCATGAAGACGACGTCAGAGACATTCTTAGGACGATGAGAAAAGCGGGACGCGTCGAGACGGACGTGGACGTTTTTCCTACGAAAACAATAGGTTATGAGAAGTGGAAAAATTCGCACGTTACTTATATAATCTAAACGTTTTCTGCTTTTCTATAGTTGGAACGACGAATATGAACGGCTTCGATAGATACGGGCGCGACATGAACGATCTCTTAGCCGAGAGTGCGAGACATATTTTCGATGCTGCTACTATAATGGCCGTGCAAGGGGTCCCCGATCTGAGTGGGGGAACTAAGGAGGCGACTTTCTTTAGAAATGAAGTCCTAGGAAAGGTCTCCATGGATTTTACGGACGCGGTCAACAACGTAGCGTTTCTCTACAAGACAAGTGAGGTCACAAAGATTAGCTGCAAATCGGTGAGAACATTCGGCCAAGCGTGCTTTTTCAAAGTAAGCCAGAGAGATTAAATACAATAGTTCTTTATACTACTATTGACAATTTTTGCCTATAGCTTCGGCAAGCAACGAAATGTTTCACTATGATCAACGTCGATCTCAACCTCGACGAGCCCAATATCCGAAAGGAACAGATTAGCCAATTGCGAGACGCCATAGATAGCGTCACAACACCATCTGGATGCTCTAAAGTCATCCTATGTCTAGGGGACTTTAGCACGGGAGGCGGCCCGCCCACGCAAGCTCCCAACCCTATAACTGACGCCAAATTCCAAATGGCTAAGCTGTAAGAAAATCCCTCGTAATTTTATCTATTTAATCAGTGCTCTGATATATTAGATACAGTATGCGTTTTCACGATCCGGGACCTACGACTCCTGAGTCGCATTACGATCGAATTCTCGTGAGCGAAAACGCTCGGCTACTTCATCGCTATTGGCCAAGCGGTAGCGGTTTCAAAATTCAAGCCGATCGAATTGAATACTACGCGAATAAATACATCCCGGATATGCCGGTTGCTCGGCGACAATTCGCGCCGACGTTTCGTAACGTCGATCTGAGCGATCATTTACCCGTTACCGTTCAAATCCACGACCGAAAAACGACTATAGGCACGTGGAATGTGGAAAATTTTGACGTCACCATTCCAACCGATGCGACGTTCGATCGAAAAGAGATCAAACGTCGCAACGAATTTATTAAGATGTTCGAACGGTTTGACGTTCTCGCCGTACAAGAGGTCGCATCGTCGTTTAACGGAAACGCATTGAGTGGAAACGAGAATAGTCCCTACGTCGAGGGAACGGGTTTGTACGGGAGAAATTGGCTTATAAGCGAAAACGTCAAGGAACTCGGTTTCGCCTACGATGCGAACGTGCTACGAGTCGTTTCGTGCGAAAATCTCGACGTGTCGACGTCTCAAGACGCTTTCGCTTGTACGTTCGAACGAAAGGACACTCAGGAGGCGAGTAAAGGGGCTCCCATACATCTCTAACCCATAACTAACTATAGGGAATTCTTTTAGAGGGTTAGTCTCGTTTCGGTTCACGTTCTCAACGAGGATATGTCGGTCTCTATCGCACGAAACTACGTCACTAGGGCCCAGGAGAAATTTCCTGATGTCACTGGGTACGTCTTAGGAGATTTTAATATGGATCGGGCTCAATTTGGCGAAGCCGGTGCCAGGTGACGTATTCATAAAAATAATAATTAGGGATGCAAATTAATTCGCAACGGCAGGTGCACGCACGAAAGCAAATCGAACAACGATTGGACTTTCACGAGGCAAATTTGCAAGGCCTCCACCGATTACATCTGGCGTTTTGGAAGCAACGTTCCGGGAGTGGAAGGCTGCAAGGTGCTCAGCGCGGAGCTGCTCGAAGACGCCGAGAAAAACGGATTCATTTTCGCGGATAATCCGAATCGCGAGCGAATGAAAGCGTTTGCGTCGTGGGAAGAAATTTCTGATCAGTACCCCGTCTACTTAGAAATCTCCCACCAAGACTAAAATGCTCAAGGGTTGGACTCTTGTCATACTTATAGAGAATGTTAGAGTATAGTGAGATTGTATCGTCTGCCGTTGCGCTCGTTTTAGTTCTAAATGTTTCGTCTGTGAGTTTATGAATTGTCACGGGGGCTATCCTTTAGATCGCCTTGCCTGCGGTTATTATAGACGCGAACTTCGCTTTCTCTGCCTACAACGGCGCCCCAAACTGATTCGGCCCGGTAAAGGGAACCCTCGAAAGGGGCCTCACCGCAACCTAAGGACTCTGGGTCGAGAGGAACTGCAGAAACCGCGACGAAGGCAGTGCGACTCGAGAGAGACGGCGTAAATGAGCGGACGTAAGTGCATGCCGTGAGCGAACTCGACGAACAGAGCCTCCCCCCACCAAAAAAGCGAGCGGGTTTGGCTGGGTGCCATCACACGAAAACTACGCCATGCGTTACGAACCTGAGAGAAACGCAAGAGAGCAAGTTGCTTCGCAGCGGCGAACATCATAGAACGAAGTGCCCGTACATCTCGGAGAAACAATGGCGATGCATGGAGGAAAACGCAGAACGAATCAAAGCGCCAAGTCGTCAGCAAAGCCAAACAGAAAAACGCTAGCAACTCCTCGAACGCGTCTACTTTCCGCTTTTGGAGCTAGCGACGCACCGCAACTGTACTACATCGCTTTCGCTTTGGCCATAGGTACATCTACAGGGAGAGCGTACGTTTTGCTTTCTAAAAGTCATTGTTTTTTTAGCGGGTGGAGTAAGCGTGCTTCACGGGTGAGGGACCCCCAAAAAGCTTTTCCTTTTACTAAATTCGTTTCGCTAGGCTTTATCTTTCCAACCTGTTTGAGAATGACCGTTTCTTCAGTCATCTGTCCACTTTAGAACGAGAAATGTCATTTCGAACAGAAATGGTATTTACAGAAAATAAATTTCTAACCAATTACCATTGCCTAATTAATCAAATAAGGGTCTTTACTACTCCTACTACAAGACGATGGTGAAATCGAGCTCATTTCTTCAGGGGCTCAACCGCGTAGTCTACGACAATCGAACCGAATATCCAGACATGATTAATACTCTCAAGCGATTCAATCTCTATCCCGAGGCGAGGAGAAGAAAAGGCTTGAGATTTTGACGAATGATCTTTTTTTGTTTAGGTTTCTCTCGCCTTTTTGTTTCGTTTCTATGACAACTTCATGGCATGGCGAGGAGTTTCGGCGAAAGAGTGCTTCACAATCAATCGCGGTTATGGCCAATCGCCCGTCGAAAGTTGTAGCGGTAAGGCTGTAGAAAATTGATGACAATGAAAATCATTATATATTTTTTTGATTTTAGGTCTCGGTGACGAAACCTATTTTTATGTTTATAGCGTTTTTGGGCTCAATGGGTTGCTAGCTGGCCTCTTCTTTCTTATGTCTGTTTATCTTAGGTTCGTATAATTATTTACGTGTAATTAAACCTGAGTACATGAATAATTTTAATAATCAATAGATCTATAAATAAACTCTGTGATTTGAAATAATTTTCTTTTTCTAGTGGTAGCTTTTTTGGCGGAATCCTAGCAGTCGCGTCTTTCTTCTTTAATCATTCAGAGGTTATTAGATGAAGAGGGGAAAATCTTATTGACTAATGCTAATTTTTTTGACAAGGCAACGCGTGTTATGTGGACTCCACCTCTGCGAGAGAGCTTTGCCTATCCTTTTCTTTTCCTTCAAATGTTCTGTGTTACGTGGACGCTAAGGTAATTAAAAAATCTCGCATTTTAATTAAGTAAGTATGTATTTCGTTTTAGAACTGAAACTCCTCGTTTGAAGCATGCTCTTTTGATTGCATTTACGAGCGTACTCTTTATGTTGCCTTGGCAAGTAAGGGCAGCCTAGTTTTCTGGTTCATGGTTCCTCATTCGTGTTCTGCAGTTCTCTCAATTCGCTCTGCTTACTCAAGTAATAAAGAAAGCATTTTGTGCATAGCTCTAATATTCTAATTGATGATTAGGCCGTTTCTCTTTTTGGCGTTTACACTTTGGGATACTTGTCTCCCACTCGGCTCTGGCTCATCACCTTCGGCCACGTGGTACCTTTCTTACTATTCTCAAAACGTATTTGCAGTATTTATCTCAGATAGCACTCTTGGTAAATTATGTACTCCAGTTTGGGAATGCAATGCTTCTGACGTACGTATTCTGTTACTTGAATGCACTTGCAATGCTTGGTACACGTGCTTTGTCTTCAGGTCATACTTTGGACCCTGCTTGGTATCTGTAATGGTAAGAAAAACGGTGACCTACTTTTAATATTCTTATTACATCAAGTCCAGATTATTTTGCGCTGCGAGTCTATTTGGAAACAAATAAAGATCAAAGTTGTAGTTGTGGTTAGTTTCCCTAACCCGTTTATATATTATTGTCATTATTTCTTCTGCAGATTCTAAGAGTTGCATTGCTTTGTTGTGGCACGTTGGCCCTGAAATTTTTACTTGGCATAGTGTTCCAACTATCAGATGACGTAAATAGGTCACACGTCGATGGGGGGGTAATATTTTCACGATTTGTCTTCTATTAGGCTCACATTGGAGATATCCTCAAGGCAAAGTTTGGCCTCTACAAGGATTTCCATACTCAACTCTATACGTGCGCCAGAGAATTCGATTTCATGGAATGGGAGGTATGCCTGTGATAAGCCGGAAGTCTCTTGATCAACTTTCTGCCTCTCGTCTCTAGTACATACAGAAAACGTCGACTACCTTGCTTTTGCCTGCCGGATTGGTAACGATTGTGATTGTGCTGGGAAACGTAAATCCCTATTGATGTGTTGCTTGCATTTTGTCTTATACTACTCATTAAGGTGGTATACGCTGAACTAGAGAGGGTCGTTGTTAGCAAGAAGAATGAGGAGCACTTGAAGGACGCAACGGCGTCGCCTAAACGGAATGAAGATGAAGGCGGTGAAGGAGACGGCACTCGTCCTTTGGCAGCTGTACTTTGTACCCGCCTTTGATCTTTACCTCTATGACATATGTTTTCTTTAGGTATTATATCATCTCTTTCAATTGATGGCTTTTGGTTTGATGGCTTTTCTCATCATGCGTCTTAAGCTCTTCTTTACGCCGCATCTTTGTGCTTTCGTTGCTCTACTGGCGTCGAAAGAGGTGAGCTCCACGAGAGGTTCTGACTGCGTTTGAGCTTTAGTCTTCTCCTAGGTCTGTGGATTTCTGCAGAAAAATCACAGACGCGCTCTTTTAGTCGTGCTTCTCGCTGCAATGACTGTACAAGGCCAGGCGAATATTCGAGATCAACTTGTAGGAATCTGTCAATGAGATTCCCAGTTCTTTAGTACGAGCCTTTATTCTAGGGCGTCGTGGGCGAATTCAACAACGCAGACCACGAGACTCTGGTAAGTAAAGTTAGTCCAAAATTCTTCTTAGTACCCGTATGAGATAGATCGAGTGCCTCTCATTAGATTACATTGTTCTATTGATTTCTCTACAGTATGTGTAATGCCTGTTTGTTTTGTTATATAGATTGAATGGATCCAGAAGGAAACTAGTCCAAGTACGAATACAGTATATTGTCTACCAATTTCGCGCTGAAAAGCGTTCTTTCTATCTAGATGCTGTCTTTGCGGGATCGATGCCCGTCTGCGCTTCTGTGAAGCTGTCCGCCGAGCGTCCTATAGTCAATCATCCTCACTACGAAGACGCCGGCCTTCGCAATCGCACGCATCATGTCTACCAGATGTATAGCCGAAAACCGGCCAAAGAGATTCACCGAACCCTGGCTGATATGGGAGTCAATTATGTTATAGTCGAGAAAACGTGGTGTTATCAGAGAGCCAAGTAGGAAATACTAGGAATTGTTCACCTTCGTTGTTTTTTATTGTATATTAGGGAGGGGTGCAGTATGGGCGATCTTTGGGATGCCGAGGATAAAGAAAATGAGAATGGAGAGCAATTTTGCGATGTGGCTCTCAATCGAGGAGTACCGAGACCGTTTGTTAAAGTGTTTAGAAACGATGCCTATTTGGTACTCCGTGTCAAGAAAATGAAAGAAAAGTGACAGAATCAATAACGAGAACCCTATGGATTTAGCTTTTGCATCCGAAGTATACTGAACTTTTAGTAGAACACCTTGGCGCAGAGCTACTACGTACGACGTCTTCGGTTTCCGCGTCCTTTCGAAAGTGCGCTGCATTGTTGTGTAGGGTTGCTTTTGGATGTAGTGCAATTGCCGTACCTGCACGCGTCAGGTAGCTTGTGCATGTAACCGGCAGCCTCGATCTCATCCTCAGAATCTACAAGTAATGCAGACGTACAGTACGTCTGCGGCTACTGTAAAGATCCCTGCTCCCCAGCCAGGCAAAGTGTTTAGACTTCAGAGCAGATCGAGTGCATGAGCCTTACTAGTGCAGTGATACCTAATTGTGCACACTTTAGATGACACTAACCACCCAAATATTTTACTTTCAATTCTACGCGAAAGCCCAACTCCTAGCTACTAGAAGCTACTAGTAGCTACTATTAGCTACGCTTTCGTTTAGTATTTTTTTCTGACCTCCGTACGACATTTTATAGCTAGCCGCCATAATAGCGGAGATCGCTTGTTCAGGAGTCTCTAGCCTCTTTCTCGCTTTCCCCGCTAGCTTGAGAGGAGCATCCGGGAAAGCGAGAAAGGGTCTGAGACGAGGCTAAGGAGTCTCCCACGGACGCGTCCCCTGCCAGACTGCGCGGCTGAAAAAAGCCGACACCATGTATCTACCATGTACCACTACCTTCTAACGTGAATCCGCTAGAGAAGTCGGAAGAGGAGATTGAAGATTGCTTCGCCTTCCTACTGTAAAGCATCCGCATCTCTGCCAGCCTGGCACTGCCTGGCACCACGCCTTATTCGGGACCCCGGAGTCCGCCCTCGGAGTCCGCCCTCGGAGTCCCTGCTCGCCTTCGTCGTTTGGTGTTCACGACCGCGTGCCTTACCAGTGTTGCCTACGTCTTGCGATTCCAAAGAAAGCGACCTCCCCGATAATGGCCGATCCGAAATGGTCGAAATGTCTTACTCCCGTATTTGCCGAAGCAGTGGAAAGTCTCACATGCATCATTACAGAAAATCTCATGGACATGCTACTTACGGAGAGAAGCCTTACTCAAAGTCGGTATTTCGAAATGATCGACAGTCTACGTTCCGCTGGCATCGATAAGAGCAATAGTTCTCGCGATTTATTTATAACGCTGATGCGTTGCCCTCCACCGTCGTTTGACGTCTTTTGCTCCACGCTAAAGAGACTTCAAGGAGGTGATCAACTTTTGAGTCTTCTGACCTCTCCAGCGAGTGGCCAGGTTACCGAACAGGAATCAGATAGCTGCAGTGACTCGAGTAATGGACTTAGTTAAAATGTATGACTATGATGGCGTTGCTAAGACTTTCTTTTCGCTGTAGCTACAAGCCCTGGCGCTTATCAGAGTTCGTCAACTCCGCCTAATAAAGGTGTTATCATATAATATATTAGATTTATTTATTCAAAGTCATTTACTATAGATACAACAACCAGGCTTTCATTGGACGACTTAGAATTGAAAAGGGCATATCATTTACTAATGATAGGAAGCGCCTTTTCTCCGCGTAGTTCTTACCTACACCATGAGCTTGAGCTCAACAGTCTATTTGATCTAAATGACAAGGACGCGTTTTTGGAAGGACGAGTTGCGTTTGGGGGCGCAACTGTTGATCTCTTTTTGAAAGCACTGAGGGCCAACAGGTGGTCGCGTGTTGGACTTATCGCTACTTTTCAGTCTTTTCTCATCGACTCACTAAAGCGAAAAGAGTATCTTCAGTCATTTCTCTGGCTGCTTAAAGAAATGCAAGACCACCTGCAAAAAGAACAGGCAATTCCGGAATTTGTTTTAGATCTAACCCAGAAGGATTTGGCTATTGCGCTATTAGAGGTTGTGCCAAAGGAAGACAAGTGCCGTATAATGACTTACTTTAGGTCGTTGGGCTACCCTTTGCCACCTTCTTCAGCCTGATGGCCCACTTCCAATATTACAAGTCAATTTTGATATTCTGAACGAAGTACTTCCTGGTTCAAGCCATCCGCTGATTTTGTCTCTGGGCTGTTCTAAAGCAGGAAAAACTTTTCTTTTAGAGAAACTGATAGCTATAATGTCGCCAGCTGTAGACACAGAACTGCTAGATACAAGGACAGGACCAACCCACCAGCCTTCTGTTGATTTGATATTGGATAAAAGAAGAGAAGGAGGGTTTAATTACGCTGACGTTCACGGGTGGAACACTAGGGAGGAGTTTGGTCACGTGGTCGCCGCTTTGGCTTCTGTGGCGTATCTTATTTTCGTACATGTATCTCTTGACGACATTTCACCTGCCACCATGGAAATTTCTCATAGCATGAAGTTCCTTTTGAAAAAGCAACTTCAGAGAAGAACGACGACTAGAGCACGAGTTGTCTTCTTTCTTCGAGACACTGGCGGCCAAAGCCTCGCCAAAAAATTTGAAAAAAACATGAAAACAATATTTCCGACTGCAGATAAACTTGTTGCTATTGGAGTAAAAAGTTTTGTAGAAGAAAAGGAAAGCCGTCACGATTGTATTGTGTCGTCTGTTTTCAAAGAACTCGTGAAAGTTACACAGCAGGAGACTCAGAATGTTGAGCAGTGGCAGCTTCCTCCCGCTAAAACTTTGACAGAAATTTGGGAACACTGTCGAAGAAACTCGTCTATCTTACGTGTTTCTATGAAAACTACCTTGGGAGAGAAGATTTTTCAAGCTTTGAACAGCGTCGATAGAAGAGATGGAAAGCTTGCTAGTACTCTCTTTCCGCTGTCTGCCATCAAAACTGAAATTGCACGAACTATTGTCGCCGAGAAAGATATAATGGAGGGAATGGCTAAAAAGCAGAAAACAAGCAGTGAAACCGATTTGAAGAAAATTTGGGACAAAAGATCAAAGCTATCGCGGAGCCGATTTCGCATTGTGAATGCGTCCGCACCTCTTAGACTTTTTGCTAGTGTTATAAACATGCAAGAGAGTAAGACGTTTTCTGAGTTTCAGCACTACTTGGAGATGTGGAAAGCTCAGTACGTAAAAGAACTCTACTACAAACGAAAGTTACTGCATCTTAGAATTAAGGAACTGAAGTCAGAGAAAGATCCTAGCTGCACCACAGAAATACGAAAGTGCGAAGAAGAGTACACAAAAAACAATGCTGTCCTAGAAGAGTTTGACATATCTGTTAACAGTTTCTGGGCAGAAATTATGCACAGCTATGATTTAGAAGCATCAGAGCATTCTTCAACGTTATCTCGGTGCTGCTCACTTACAGCGGCGACGGCGAGAAAAGTTTACTTGCAGTATCTGGCGGAAGGCTACGCAATGCAATTTTTGCAAGGAAAACCGCTTCAAATGGCAGATCAATTTATCAAAGACGTTCTGGCTGATTTAGACAGCGAGCACGAGACTCAAAGTCTCTTCGTTGTTTCTGTGATAGGCGAGCAAAGCTCAGGAAAGACGACTCTCCTCAATTCTCTGTTTGGCTGTGGGTTCACCACAAGTTCCGGAAAATGCACGCAGGGCTTGTTTGCTTCGTATCTGCGCTTGCCAGATAATAAAGGCCTTCTTGTTTTAGACTCCGAAGGGCTTCTTTCCATTGAAGGCGGAGGCAGGGTTTTCGACTGCCAAATCACGCTTCTCGCTCTAGCGTGCTCTGATCTTGTAATCATCAACCACAAAGGGAAAATTTCGTCTGATTTGAACGAACTGCTACAAGTTTGTCTTAACGCGATGGATACCCTTCAAGTTGCAAAAATCAAGCCGAACGTTTCTTTGGTTCTGCGTGATCAGCGTAATTGCCGCGATGAGGACGTTCATGAAACGGCACTTCTAAAAATGCATGATGCATTCAACAAGGCAGACGTCAGCGATCTCATAGAACTCGGGAAAGATTCTGTGTTTCTTCTTCATTCTGCTTTTTCAGAGAGAAGGCAAGGAAAACGATCAATAGAAATACCCTCAGTGAAGTTTTCTCGCGAAACCTTTATGCTGAGAAGAAAATTGATAAAAGCTGCGGAAGGTGAAAGTGTCCGGGGAAAAGAACCGTCGTCTCCTCTTGTTTTGTGGTATCACCATGTCTGCTTTGTGTGGAAAACGTTAACTGAGTTTGGCCACTCTCTTCTTTATTGCAAAACGAAAGAAGGAAAGACTTGCTAAATAACTGAAGACAGACGGTCTGTCTTCAGTTATCTAGCATGTCTTTAATTAACTAAGCACTGACGTCAAATATTTTAGATTTCAGTCATTTTAGCTTCAGAATTTAGCTTTTTTCGTTGCATTAATTAATTAATAACCGTTTTCTGTATTTAGAAATTATTCAACTGAAGTCAGGTGCCTTTTTATTTGCACTTGCTGCGGAGTGGCTTCAAGAATCAGTGTGTCCGCGCAAATACCTTCGGTTCGCGGACGTCTTTTTTGGTCTCATCCGGGACAGTGGTTACGCGACCAATCAAACGCGCAGAAGTTGGCATTCGAATCACCGGCGATGTCCAAAGGCGAAACGAACGTTAAAGTGGTCGTTAGAATCCGACCAGAATCGGGAGTAAACGAATCGGCGTCGACGAACGCCGAACGAATCGTCGTTCGTGCGATAGACGATCAAATCGTCGTTTTCGATCCCGTCGACGACGACGACGACTTCGTCCTCGCCGCTTCGCGACCGACGTCGCGCACGGAACTGCACAAGCGCGGCGTGAAGAAGACGCATCGCGACACGCGCTTCGCGTTCGATCGCGTTTTCGACGAGAACGCGACGCAGGGCGACGTCTACGAAGCGACGACGCGCGGAATCGTCGATCGAGTGCTGGACGGCATCAACTGCTCGGTTTTCGCCTACGGCGCGACGGGAGCGGGCAAGACTCACACAATGCTCGGGAGTCAAAGCGATCCGGGCGTGGTCTATCGGACGATGATCGAACTTTTCGAAACGATCGAACAGCGACGAGACCAAGCGATTTTCAACGTCGTTGTGACATATGCGGAGGTATGTGAGATTCTATTTGTTAGGGGAGAGTAGTTGGGGACTCGTTTTCGCGTTCGCTCGACTCGAGTGATCGCCTATCGGGGAAAAGGCGTGCGATCGCGCGTGTTTGCGTGTTGGTCCCGCGCGCGTGCGCTCGGCTGACACCGCGCTCACGCGCGCGTCACCTGCGCGCGAAAATTTCATCTCACGTGCATTGTAGATATACAACGAAAGGGTGCGAGATCTTCTGCGGCCGTCGGGCGACTTGCCCATGCGGGAGAACCCCAACAAGGAAGTCTGCATCACTGGCCTGAGCTATCACAAGCCAAAGTCTGCGGATGAAGTTCTTGGAATGCTCGCCCAAGGAAACGAAAATCGAACGCAGCATCCCACCGACGCGAACGCCCAATCGTCGCGCTCTCACGCCGTTTTCCAGGTTATCCAAAAAAGGCTCGCACTTTTTTATTTTTAATAATTTTCAAAAATATTTTTTCTAAGGTTTTGGTTCAGCAGAAGCCTCGCACGTCCGGTCTCTCGTCCCAAATGAAGACGGGAAAGATGTCGTTGATCGACTTGGCGGGTTCGGAGCGAGCGACCGTGACGACGAATCGAGGAGCTCGTTTTCGCGAGGGAGCCAACATCAATCGATCCCTATTGGCATTGGGAAATTGCATCAACGCACTCGCAGAACAGAAGGCAAGACAAATCTCCTCTAGATTTAATTAATCAATAAAAATATTTAATATTTTTCTTTTAGAAAGGGGGGCACGTTCCCTATCGTGACAGTAAGCTGACTCGACTGTTGAAGGACTCTCTAGGTGGGACTTGCTACACTGTAATGATTGCTAATGTTCGGTATGGACATACTAAATGATAATATGTTTGTGAATGCTTTGCCTCTTTTGCAGTCCACTATTTTCTTCGTATGAGGATACGTATAATACATTGAAGTACGCTGATAGAGCAAAGAGAATAAGATCGACGGTGAGTATTCCTATATGTTCTGTAAGGCAGAATTGATAGATTAGTTTTCTTTGTTCTCTTTTAGTTGGTTTCGAATTTTGTTAACGTTGACATTCACGTAACGAAGTATAAGTCCGTTGTGGAAAGTCTTCAGAATGAGGTAGAGCTTCTTACACCAATGTCGTTGATGAAGTTTGTGAGAACGTTCTTTCTCTAGGTGGCTCAACTGAAGCAGAAGCTCTCAAATCAGTTAGTCTCAGATGAAGCTATGAGCAGTCGATTGCCTCTAACTACAACGTATTCCTTCCCTTCTTCTCAGTTGACACGGTGATTGAGTGCATTGAATATATTGCGTTTCTGATGTGGGAATTCTTTTCTTTTAGTTTTCGCGAGTTGGAGAACATGTACGGAAAAATTCTAACTGTTCGTTTGGATCTCGTCGACGTGGAATTTGCTCGAAAGGAAACGGAAGCCAAAAAACACGAACGAGTATAAATCTAATTTGAATAATATATTAATAGTGTGGGTATAAGTTATAAATTTTTAGGAGCAAACGATCGAGCGACTTCGCTACTGGATGCCGGAAACGGAAGAAACAGAGGTAAAAGAATTATTTATTATTTTATATATTTATCAATTTATTCTTTTTCTTTAGTCTCTGTTATCACTTGACGAACGTCTAGAGAACTTGGCGTCTCGTCGCGACGAGCTGGAGCGAACGCTTGCCGGGCTGCGACGCGAGGCGGAGGAAAAGGCGTCGAACCTGGGCTGCAGTGGAGTCGAGTCGTCGTCATTTGCCGTGGAATTTAACCGGAGACTCAAGGCGGGAGTGGAGAGCGAAGTGGCGGCAAAGCGCAACGTCCACTGGGAGCGTTTCTCGGAGAAACAGAGGAAGGAATCCGAGAACAATCAGAGGTGAGAAGCAGGATTAGATCTCTCAAAAACCTTATCTCCATATAGATCAATTCACGAGACCTTTTATTATTAGTCATCGTCACTCTCTTTTCTTTCTTTCTTAGATTCATTTGCCAGCTATTGACAGATTTTCGTCCTCTCTCCGCCTCCGCCTCCGAAATAACGTCGACAATTGCTCGACGAATTCGCGGCAAAGGAAAAGGCGTCGCCTTTTCTCTACAGCCGACCGTCAAATTGGCAACACCGCCACGCCAATCGCAGTCGACGACGCAGCCTCGCGCTATAGCCGTAGCGTCAGGAATTCTTACGCGATCGAGAAGACGAAATTTGCCGGACGAAACGGACGGAAACTCAAAGGCGATCGACCGAAGTCCGGCCGCGCTTCCGCGTCTGCCGCCGCCGCCGTCCGGGCGACGAACGCCTCGTCGTTTCATGAAGGAGAATCGAGATCGATTGGCTACGCCGAAGTCATCGATTTCCTCCGAGTCCCTTGATGTCAATGCGCTATTTCGACCGCTCGTCGAACCAGAAATCAAAGGATCGGCTCGAAAGAGATCTCGGATGGCGGCATCGGCGAGCGTTCCGTTGTCGCCATTTCAGCCGGCAAATCGGACGGTCGCCAAGTCGCAGAGGACGAATATGCCTCGACGTATTCCTGTGAAGAAGAAAACGAGTGGGAATACTGCGACGAGGTAACAAATCTGATGATCCTATATAATGTATTGTGTTGCCTAATTTTTTTTATTTTCTTTAGTGTGAAGCGGACTGCGGATGTGAGTGTACAGAGTGCGGCTAAGCGGGCGGTGAACGCTTCGACGCAGTCATCTACTCCTTTGTCTCTGTCCGCGAGGAAGAGATGGAGGAGTCGTTTGACTCCGGGGACGCCAAGCCGGAGTAACTGGAAAATGTTTCTAACGTAAGCTTTGACAACGATTTTGAACGTATTGCACGTATATCTCTATATCTAATGTACGAAGCCTGCACATGCATACACCAGAGCTCTTATCTTCGAAGTCAGGGCAAACGAGGATACTGTAAAGTGTTGTTGTTGTTCCACTTGTTCAGACCATAGATAAAAAAATATTTTTTATCTATGTTCAGACTAGGAGAATTTTTTTTGCCGCTCTACACGCGCTCGTCGCGCATGCTCACTTCGCTTCTGTATGTTTTGTTTCCATTTTGACTTTTTCCTTCGTCACAGTGAAATCCTGGACGCTTTTCGATCACATCCCTTCTCGAAGATGATATAGACCGTTTCGGTAGACGGCAACACCGCCGTGGGTCTCCACTCATCGCAGCGGAAAAAACGGAAATCGGTAATCAGCTCTCTACGTATGTTTCATACGCTTGCGTTATAAATAACGCGTTCCTATCACAATGGAACTCGTCGCCGTTCTCTTTATTCTGTTTCTAGCGCCGCTTTCGACGATTTCAAGCGAACCCGGCCTCTTTCCGGAAACGTCGAACGTCGCCGCGGAATTCTCAGCCACGTCGACGTGCGGAAATCCACCGAATCTCTACTGTCCTCCCTACAGGCAAACAGCGTTGATAAAATGCCTGACTTGCAATGAAACGTCGGGAGACGACGTCCACCCCGGAGATTTCGCCGTCGACGGCAATTTCTCGACGTTCTGGCAAGCGACGACGTTCAAAGACGCGCTCAATGAGATGGTGAACGTGAGCGTGAGTCTCGGTGGAAAATTCCAAATCGATCGATCCGTTATTACCTTCAATACGTATCGACCCGAGCTCATGATACTCGAAAAGTCGAACAACAACGGAACGACGTGGACGCCTCTTCAATATTACGCGGCCAATTGCGGCAGATTTACGACCATTGTCGAGCGAATGCGATCTGAATTGCCCAACGAAAGCGAGAACACGATTGCCTTTTGCATTCAGGAAGATACGCACCTCCAAGACCCCGAAACGGGGGGAACAGTAACAGGACCTTTGTCTATTTTTTTAACCGTTAATCCGTGTTTTAGGTTACGTTCGATGCAGGGTTTCGGTACGAGACGAATCGATTTGACGTCGCACTAGTCGTCGAGCATACTCTCGTTACGAATCTGCGAGCGCGTTTTCTCGACTTGGACACGCGCGGCGACGTTTTCGTGTCGCCCAGCGAGCAAACGTTTGCCGGCTATTATTACGCTATCGAAGAGTGGGAAGTCGACGCTCGTTGCTACTGTTACGGCCACTCGAACGAATGCGTCGTCGACGAGTCGAATAGGGTATACGGAAGAGCGTTTAATAATCAATATTTTTTCTATTTGTTTTTGATTTTGTTAGATAACGGATAAATGCGTGTGTGGTCATAATACGGCTGGACCTAACTGCGATCGATGTCTGCCGCTCTTCAACAATAGGCCTTTTCGTCGAGGAAACTCGTCGCACGCGAATCCTTGTGAAGGTGCGTGAGAGAACGATTCGTATGGCTCTAGAGACTTTATCGTTTTCTGCACTAGCGTGCGAGTGCCACGATCACGCTGATCGCTGTGTGTACGACGAGGCTAAGGGGGTTGGTGTGTGCGTCGATTGCAAGCACAACACTACGGGCGATTGGTGTGACAGCTGTCTTCCCAACTTCTTCCGCGATCCGACGACAAGTCTAAAAGATTTGCAAGTTTGCATAGGTGGGTTCTCCGAGCTAGACAAGCGTTGTACTGTACGCTGCACGAGGCCAAGCTTTCTCTTTACAGAATGCTCCAATTGTGACGGTTTTGGCACGAAAGCGTGTAACGCGAGCAACTGCATTTGTCACCCAAACGTCGAAGGCGATTTTTGCCGGAACTGTACGTGCGGTTTTGGAAAGATTCAGGACGCGGTGGCCGGATGCGAATGTAAGAGACAAGGAGGAGAAATCATGCTCAAGTTTTTTTTTCATTTTATTTAGCGTGCGACTGTGATTTGAATGGTACGATATCGTGTTCGGGAAGTCCGACGACGAGTCGAGTCGTCTGCGATCAAATATCCGGCGAGTGCGCGTGCAAAACGAACGTTATGGGCCCGCGGTGCAATACGTGCAAGGTACGGAACAACGTTGGGAAGTAGCGCGTTTATCTGTATTCTGCTCCAGCCTGGATTTCACAGTCTATCGAGCACGAATAGCGACGGTTGCACGGCGTGCGACTGTCCGACGCTGACAAGGTCGTCGTCAATATGCGACGTCGATACAGGAGCTTGTTTGTGCTTACCCGGTCTCAACGGATCGCGATGCAACGAAATCCTGCCCGGGTTTTTCGTTCCCGACATCGAGGGAATTATTTACGAAGGAGAGTTTGCCATTCTATCGGTAAGACGTTGCTACCGCTCCCATGGGCTGATTGGGGGCTCTAGGGAGCTGAAATTGAACTCAATCCTTCTACGCCGTTTACCGGAAGCGGTTGTTCGCGATTTGGCGACGTTGGCGATAAGGCAGTGTTTGAGATTCCAGTGCCGCGTCGAACTATTCGCTATCGGCTCGTCCTTCGCTATTCTGTAATATCGTTTGACTTTTTCCTCATTGTTTTAGTATGTGAAGTAATAGGCGGATGCTGATACCGGCGGAGTTGAAGTTACTGTAACAAGATCAGGAAGTGGCAACTATTCATGCCCCTCAGGCGATTCTGTCAGCGGACAGAACGTGTTGGATACTTTATTCACACTTGTAGCATCCAGTGATTTCATTGAAATCCAAGCTGCTGGGACTTGCCTTCAAGCGAGCGATACAATCACTGTTACTGTGTCTCATTTGACAGCACCCGCCAATTGGTGTGTGGACTCTGTAAGTTTCGCATTTCGTTTACCGGTAGTACAATAATCCGAACTGTCAATAGGTCGTATTGATTCCATTGCAAGCTGACATCCAGGACGTTATAATTGCTTCGTCAGAAGTCGCCTTGGCTGTGTTTTCATTCCCGGGCTGCTATATCCCTAGAACCACCGAATTAACTGCACCCACGGGTGACTGCCTGCAGTTCTCTATTGAAGTAACTGCTTGGTTGTTTGGAGGAGCTATCGGTGAGACAACTTAGAATCCCCTCTGCTGTGAACCGTCAAGGTTTACGCGTAGAATGTGGCTGCTCTCCGAATGGAACGGACCCTACTTCCATTGGAGAATGTGAGCCGTTCAGTGGCGCGTGCACCTGCAAGAGCAACGTTTTACCGGGAGGAAAATGCGACACGTGCAAGGTACGGGAAGGTGCTCTGTAGTTGGTTGTTATACGAATTTATTTGCTGGGGTTTAGGATGAATTTTTTGGATTGAGCACCAGTTTAGCAGATGGCTGTCAAGCCTGTCCGTGTTTGAGTATTACATCAACGTCTTCAGTTTGCAATAAAGAGACTGGTCAGTGCTCATGCAAAAGCGGATTGACAGGCCAAACGTGTGATCAAGTCATGTCTGGGTATTTCCTGCCCAATTTGGAAGGCGTCTACTATGAAGGAGAAGACGCTCAGCTAATGGTGCTTCTGTTTCTCTAAAGCGTTTTATTGCTTCTGTGCTAGTTTCTTTTTTTTATGTGACAAGGGTCCCAAAGCGGTCACTCCTTCCGACCCGTCAATGCTGTCTGGCCGTGCGTGCGCCCAATTTGAGGCCGTTGGAGACAGAGCGACGATAAGGCTTCAAGTTCCACTTCAAACGATTCGCTATCGCCTTCGTATGCGCTATACGGTAAGTCAATGGCATTTCATACGTTGATATGTACTACATGCTGGAATAGGCTGACGCCGATACTGGAAACGTCGATTTTACTGTGACGAGGGTGGGAAACAGCAACTACTCTTGCGGTGCGACGTCAGTCAGCGGACAAAATTTATTTCAAAACGAATTTACGCTGACTTCTACTGCGGCTGATGTCATTGACATCGCACCCGACCTTTGCCTTGAAGCCAATGACACAGTCATTCTCACGGTTTCGCAAGCAGGCGCACCTTCAGATTGGTGTCTAGATGCGGTATTTTATTATTCATTCTCAAACGTAAACTGAGTGAGATTTATAGGCGCTCTTGATGGCGTTGGAATCAGAATTCGGCAGTGATGTTACAAGTATCGACATCTTTGTTTTTCCTGGTTGCTATAGCAACAGACTCACTGATCTGGGTCCGCCAAGTAATCCTACATGTGAACCATTCATCGTTCGAGCAGCTGGTTGGCTATTTGACGGAGCATTCGGTATAGCATCTCCATATTAGATAAAGTTACCTGACGTCGATCTTTTCTAGAATGCGATTGCAGTGCAGATGGAGCAAACAATTCTGCCGTCTGTCAGATGTTCGGCGGACAGTGTGACTGCTTTGAGCACGTCAACGAGAGAACGTGTTCGCGTTGCGAATACCAATTCTTTAATCTCAGCTCGGGAAAGGGATGCGAGGGTGACTTCGAATTGCTCCACTAGATTACGTTGAATTTTTTTATGTCCAGCTTGCAATTGTTTTGAAAATGGGACCAATCCTGATTCGCGTTTGGAATGCGATCAGATGGACGGGAGGTGCGAGTGCAAGGCGAACGTGGAGCCGGGCAGCAAATGCACAACCTGCCAAGTAGATAGCGACTTCAGATCAACGAACAAAGTAATTATGAATTCTAGGATGAATTCTTTCGATTGCGTGGCGATGATCCCAACGGCTGCACGGCGTGCGGTTGTTCACTTTTGACGTCAACGAGTCTGACTTGCAACAAGGAAACGGGACAATGTCCTTGCTCTGATGGACTGCAAGGTCGAACGTGTACCGAAATCAGGCCAGGATTTTACGTACCCAACTTGGAAGGGATTATTTATGAAGGAGAAGACGCTCTGCTAATGGTGCTTGTGCATTTCTTCTTCCGCCATTGTGTCACTCTTGTTCTCTTCTCACAGGGTCCTGAAGCCGTCACTCCCTCAAATCCATCTGATATTTCCGGGCGAGCGTGTGCGCAATTTAAGGCTGTTGAAAACGTCGCTTCATTTCAACTCAGAGTTCCACTTCAAACGATTCGCTATCGTCTTCGTTTGCGTTATTCAGTAAGTTAATGGCATGTTATGCGCCATTCATTATCTACTATTTGCGCTGGAACAGGTTGACGCCGACACTGGAATTGTTGATTTTACTGTGACGAGAGAAGGAAACAGCAACTACTCTTGCGGTGCGACTTCAGTCAGCGGACGAAATTTATTTCAAAACGCGCTTACCCTAACTTCTACTGCGGCGGATGTCATTGACGTCGCACCCGACCTTTGCCTTGAAGCCAATGACACGATCATTTTCACGATTACGCAAACAGGGACACCCTCAGATTGGTGTCTTGATGCGGTATTTTATTATTCATTCTCAAACGTAAACTGAGTGAGATTTATAGGCGTTCTTGATGCCGTTGCAATCTGAATTCGGTAGCGATGTTACAAACAATGACATCTTTGGTTTTCCTGGTTGCTATACCGACAGACTCACTGAGCTGGGTCCGCCAAGGTATCCTGCATGTGAACCATTCACTTTTAGAGCGGCTGCTTGGCTATTTGGACGAGCCTTCGGTAAAACTCTATTTAGTTGTACTTGAAAAGTCACTATTTTTCTTGCTATGCAGAGTGTAGCTGTGACGCGGTTGGCGCAAACGATTCCAACACGTGTGAAGCATTCGGCGGCCAATGTGACTGTTTTGATCGCGTTATTGGGCGAACCTGCTCAGAGTGTGAACACCAGTTTTTCAACCTCACTTCCGTAGTAGGATGCCAAGGTGGGTTGCTCATAGCCCTACTCGTTTTCTCATCGTACAATTTTGCAGCCTGCAACTGTTTTGAAAACGGAACCGATCCGGAGTCGTTCCTCAAATGCAATCAAATGGACGGAACGTGCACTTGCAAGGCCAGCGTGGAAGGTGACAAGTGCACCGTATGCAAGGTAAACGCTTCTTTTCATTCCATTTAGATCAGAATAACTTGATTTTAATAACTAGGACGGTTTTTTCAACTTGGCAAGAGACGGCTGCGAGCCCTGCGTTTGTTCTTCAGTGACGACGTCTCCTTTGCTATGTAACAAAGAAACTGGGCAATGCGGATGCAAGCGCGGCTTCCACGGTGAAGATTGCGAGCAAGTCTTGCCCTCCTTCTATGTTCCCGGGCTGGAATGGATTATTTACGAAGGAGAAGACGCTCAGCTAATGGTGGGTCGTCTTTTTTCTTTGTTCACTGTATCACTTTTTTCTCAGGGTCCCAAACCTGTCTCTCCCATCGACTCGTCAATGCTGTCTGGCAGTGCATGCGCCCAGTTTGAGGCTGTCGGAGACAAAGCGACGATAAGGCTTCAAGTTCCACTTCAAACCATTCGCTATCGCCTTCGTCTGCGTTATTCGGTAAGTTAATTGGCATTTCACATGTCAGTATGTACTATGTACCAGATTAGGCTGATGCGGACACTGGAAACGTTGATTTTGCTGTGACGAGAGAGGGAAACAGCAACTACTCTTGCGGTGCGACTTCAGTCAGCGGACAAGATTTATTTCAAAACGAATTTACTCTGACTTCTACTGCGATTGATATCATTGATGTCGCACCCGACCTTTGCCTTGAAGCCAGTGACACAATCATTTTCACGATTACGCAAACAGGCGCACCTTCAGATTGGTGTCTAGATGCGGTATTTTATTATTCATTCTCAAACGCCTAAACGTGTTGACTTAGATTAATAGGCGCTCTTGATGCCAGAATTCGGTAGTGATGTTACAAACAATGAGGTCTTTGTTTTTCCTGGTTGCTATGCCGACAGAATCACTGAGCTAGGTCCGCCAAGTAGTCCTGCATGTGAACCATTCACCGTCCGAGCATCTGGTTGGCTATTCGACGGAACATTTGGTAAAACAATAATCTCACGGACTAGTTAGAAAGGCTTTAGTCAGTGTCTTGCAGAATGTAACTGTGATTCCGTCGGTGCAAACAATTCTAACTTGTGCGATCCATTCGGCGGTCAGTGTGACTGTGCTAATAGCGTGATTGGGCGAACTTGTTCAGCGTGCAGTTACAATTCATTCAACGTGACCAGCTCGGGCTGTCAAGGTTAATTAATAGAGTCATTTAATTAGCAAATAGTATACGCATGTTTTTGTATAGCCTGTGATTGCGTTGAAGCGGGAACCAATCCGTCGCGCCCTTGCGACTCGACAACCGGCGAGTGCCTTTGCAAGGATAATTTCACTGGAGAAAGATGTCATTTGTGCAAGTCTGGTTTCAAGCGAGAAGTGCTAAATGGCAATGAATCGATTCCGTGCGTTCCTTGCGAGTGTAACGGTCATTCGTTCGTTTGCCATCCACTAACGGGCGTTTGCATGAACTGCTCGAATAACACCGTGGGCAATTTCTGCGAAGAGTGCGAAGACGGGTTCTTCGGTGACGCCACGTCTGGCGGTTCTTGCCAAGCGTGCATGTGCAATCGCCCTCTCGGATCGAACAGCATCGTTTGCGACAAAGTAGAACTACTGTACCTCATGTGTCTAAAGCTGTGCTAATGCCGATTATGTGTGCATACAGGTGTCTGGTAATTGTTCGTGCCTTGTTGGATTTGTTGGCCGAATCTGTGACGCCTGCGGAGACGGCTTCTATGATTCGTCTAACGGCTGTCTGGGTAAGACTAAACCGTCAGCGTACTTTGTATATATTGAAACGGCTTTTAGTCTGCAATTGCTCTGGAGCGGGAACCAATCCAAAGGGCCCATGCAACTCAACAACCGGTGAGTGCGTGTGCAAGGAGAATTTTAGCGGAGAGAAATGCGACCGATGCGCCGCTTCGTTTTTCAATTACCCCGCGTGCGATCCGTGCGACTGCGACGCGCAGTTCTCCGTCGATTCGACGTGCGACGAGTCCGGCGCGTGTACGTGCAAAACCGGCGTCGAAGGAGCTAAATGCGACGGCGGATGTCGTGACGGATATTTTAATCTGACTTCGAACGGCTGCTCGCCGTGCACCTGTTCGTCGGTCGGCACCGGCGGCAATTTGACGTGCGATAAGGTGACGGGTCAGTGCGACTGCGTTGACGGCGTCACCGGCGTGACGTGCGATCGGTGCCAAAAGGGATTTTACGGATTTGGTCGTTTTTCTGGGATCGCTTGCCGTAATTGTTTCTGTAATGAACATGCCGACGGCTGCTCGTTGAGAGAAATCCCGACTTTGGCGGTTACGTCCACGTTTGACGTGGACAATGAAGGCTGGACTTTCCTTTATAACAATGGAGCAAACCGAAACTCGGCCCGTCGCGATCGGTAATGTGAAGTTACTTAGGAATTCTACTCACGTTCTGTGTTTGACAGGCAAGGTTTTTTGTTCAATTGTTGCTACGAATTTTTTTCTGCTCCTCCCAAGTATCTTGGGAATCAACTCGCATCATATGGCCAGCTTTTCACTTTTGATTTAGGTTTGGACTTGCGTTGTGGCGAACCTCCGTTGTCTAATGATAGTGTGAGGCTGAAGGGAGGAAATGTTTCCGAATTTTTATCTTACTCATTTCCAAGTAACCCTCCAATCGGTAACTACCCAAATATTCCCTCCCAAACATTCACAGTACGTGCAAGAAGAAAGGAAACCTTGTCTTTTATCACTCAGCTGTTGTAGATTAAAATGATCGAATCAAATTTCTTCTATAAAAGCGACTCCGATAGAGGATCTCATAGACCTGTCACAAAGGAAGAACTTTTGAATACTCTTGGGGATCTTAAAGAACTGCAAATTTGGATGTACGAAGTATGGATAAAGAGATAAGGGCAAGAGAATGTTTCTAATTAACTGAACGGTTTGTGTACTATGTAGGATATCTGTTTCGAGGTTTTACTCGACAATGTAACACTGAACCGAGCGAATGCTACCGAGAACTGCACGTGCAACATTGGATACGAGGGGCTCTCCTGTGAGTCGTGCCAAGAAGGCTTCTTTGCTGATGCATCGCACGGCGGTAATTGTCAACCGTGCGACTGCGCGTCGTTTGGGTCGAATAGCACAATTTGCGACAATGTAAGAAAAGTAACGCGGCGCTCATATGCCTAGTTCTACAGTCGACTGTAGGTAACCGGACTTTGCGATTGCAAAAGGAGATTTACTGGGAGGCGATGTGACACCGACATTTGCGAGTCGTGCTTCTGCTACGGTCACAGCGACCGTTGCGCGTACGACGAGCAAAGAGGCTGCGTGTGCGTCGATTGCGAGCACAACACCACCGGCGATCGATGTGAAAAGTGCCTTGCAGACTTTTTCCGTGATCCCGGCAAAGAGCCGAACGATCCGACCGTTTGCTTGCGTAAGTGTGGGGTATGAAACAGTGTTGCACGAGTTTGAAATGTTTCGGCGCAAAGTAGATGTTAGTGCGAGCTGATTGAATGCGATGAATTGTAGATGCTGAAAATTTGGGCAAAGAGTAAGTGTAGAGTTTTTGCAGTTGTATGTATCATTTGATCGAACCAATTGGTGCGGCTAGGGTAAGTGCGAACTGCGCCATGCATTCTGACAAAAGGTAATAACAGACAATTGATGTTTCTACAGACGGATTCCAACGGACATTCTTTTCTTTCCCAGATTTTTGGCTCCATTTACATCAAATGCAATTCCATCATACTTGTTCCTGCCAAAATCCCCGTCTGTTCGGTAATGTGGAGTTGCATAGTCACCACACCAGCTGTTACACTTTTTGTAGCAGTCTGTGTAGCCGCTCACAAAGTATCCTGGATAAAACCGATTATTTGAATCGTCAGAATTATCACACATCAAAAATTGATAGCGATATTGCGTTGAAGCGGCGCCATGTCCTGCCCAGAAACCATAGGTATTTCCTGGTACATTGTAGTCTGTGGTTCTTGTGACTATAGATCCATGGGTGTTTTTAGTAAACCAAGCAGAAAGTCCACCTGCGTCATGGTCAACATAGCGGACTTCTTTGAACTACAGGTAGAAGACAGAGAGTGGATACCGTTTTACATACTTATTGCTACTCCCGGGAATGCTACTGCAATCAGCTCTATAGCCACTTGTTCCATACGGCTTTTGTGGATTGTACGTCTTTTCCGTCTTCAATTTCACGGCAGAGTCAGTGGTATAGCACATAGTCCAGCCTCCACCAGCCGTCGTCATATCACAATACACCTTTTTAGAAAGAAGGGCTGATCAATGTCGATCTTCTTTTAGCTGTGTTTTCTGACCTGAAATGCTCCTTGATATAAGGACGAGTCCGGGTTTATCCAATAGACTCCACTGGGCAAATTTGGATCCTTTTGCTTTATGTCTTTGCATGATTTTCCGGGATTGATTTTTGTATTTCCAGATGCAGAACTTTCGCCCCTAAGCGATCTCCACTCTTTTCCATTGCAGTACATCAGTAGCCCGTCAGAATAATTAAATGCCACGAATCCTTGAGACGTATCTTTACAAGCTTCATAAAAGAAGACGATTGAATATTACCAGCCGTTTCCAAATTGCACGCTCTGTAACTACGACCGTCAGCAAGCCAAACACTTTCATTCTTTGCTCCAGCTGCAAAGGCAGCTGCCAGAAGGAAGAAAACACTGCTGCAGGGATGTAAAGTCAACTTCAGTTGCCTCAGCTGGCTCTGTCGAGTAAGACTATATATCTGCGTCAAGCTCCGGAGACAGACATGTCGCTAAAAACGGCGTAGGGAAACCGATCTATGCTCCGCAATGTCGTGAATCGTGATATACTGTTTATGCACGCTCATCTGCAAAATGTTTGTAACGTAAGCTTTGACAACGATTTTGAATGTATTGAACGTATATCTCTATATATAATGTACGAAGCCTGCACATGCGTACACCAGAGCTTTTATCTTCGATGTCAGAGCAAACGAGGATACTGTAAAGTGTTGTTGTTGTTCCACTTGTTCAGACCATAGATAAAAAATATTTTTTATCCATGTTCAGTCTATGGTTCAGACTAGGAGAACATTTTTGCCGCGTTACACGCGCTCGTCGCGCATGCTCACTTTGCTTCTGTATGTTTTGTTCTCATTGACTTTTTCCTGCGTCACAGTGAAATCCTGGACGCCTTCGATCGAACCCCTTCTCGAAGACCGTTTCGGTAGACGGCAACTCCGCCGTGGGTCTCCACTCAGCGCAGGGGAAAAAACGGTAGACCTAGCTAATCGGTATTCGGCTCTCTTAGCCTCTCTACCTATGTTTTCATACGCTTGCGTCATACATAACGCGTTCTTATCGCAATGGAACTCGTCGCCGTTCTCTTTCTTCTGTTTCTAGGGCCGCTTTCGACGATTTCAAGCGCACCCGGCCTCTTTCCGGAAACGTCGAACGTCGCAGCGGAATTTTCAGCCACGTCGACGTGCGGAAATCCACCGAATCTCTACTGTCCTCCCTACAGGCAAACAGCGTTGATAAAATGCCTGACTTGCAATGAAACGGGAGACGACGTTCATCGCGGCGAATTCGCCGTCGACGGCAATTTTTCGACGTTCTGGCAAGCGGCAACGTTCAAAGACGCGCTCATTGAGATGGTGAACGTGAGCGTGAGTCTCGGGGGAAAATTCCAAGTCGATCGATCCGTTATTACCTTCAATACGTATCGACCCGAGCTCATGATTCTCGAAAAGTCGAACGACAACGGAACGACGTGGACGCCTCTTCAATATTACGCGGCCAATTGCGGCAGATTTACGAGCATTGTCGAGCGAATGCGATCTGAATTGCCCAACGAAAGCGAGAACACGATTGCCTTTTGCATTCAGGAAGACTCGACGCTCCAAGACCCCGAAACGGGGGGAACAGTAACAGACTCTTTGTCTATTTTCTTTAGCTAATAGCCGTGTTTTAGGTGACGTACAACGCAACTTCTCGGTACGAGACGAATCGATTTGACGTCGCACTAGTCGTCGAGCATACTCTCGTTACGAATCTACGAGCGCGTTTTCTCGACTTGGACACGCGCGGCGACGTTTTCGTGTCGCCCAGCGAGCAAACGTTTGCCGCCTATTATTACGCTATCGAAGAGTGGGAAGTCGACGCTCGTTGCTACTGTTACGGCCACTCGAACGAATGCGTCGTCGACGAGTCGAATAGGGTATGCGGAAGAGCGTTTGATTAATCAATATTGTTTCTATTTGTTTTTGATTTCGGCAGATAACGGATAGATGCGTGTGCAGTCATAATACGGCTGGACCTAACTGCGATCGATGTCTGCCGCTCTTCAACAATAGGCCTTTTCGTCGAGGAAACTCGTCGCACGCGAATCCTTGTGAAGGTGAGAGAACGACTTGTATGGCTCTAGAGACTTTATCGTTTTCTGCACTAGCGTGCGAGTGTCACGATCACGCTGATCGTTGCGTGTACGACGAGGCTAAGGGGGTTGGTGTGTGCGTCGATTGCAAGCACAACACTACGGGCGATCGGTGTGACAGCTGCCTTCCCAACTTCTTCCGCGATCCGACGAGAAGTCTAAATGATGTGCAAGTTTGCATAGGTGGGTTCTCGGAGCTAGACAAGCATTGTACTGTACGCTGCACGAGGTCAAGATTTCTCTCTATAGAATGCTCCAATTGCGACGATTTTGGCACGAAAGCGTGTAACGCGAGCGGCTGCATTTGTCACCCAAACGTTGAAGACGTTTTTTGCCGGAACTGTAGGTGCGGATTTGGAAAGATTCGGGACGCGGTGGCAGGATGCGAGTGTAAGAGAAAGAGGGAGGAGAACTCACGCTCAAGTTTTTATTTAGTGTGCGACTGTGATTTGAATGGTACGATAGCGTGTTCGGAAAGCCCGACGACGAGTCGAGTCGTCTGCGATCAAATATCCGGCGCGTGCGCGTGCAAAACCGGCGTCGAAGGAGCTAAATGCGACGGCGGATGTCGTGACGGATATTTTAATCTGACTTCGAACGGCTGCTCGGCGTGCACCTGTTCGTCGGTCGGCACTGGCGGCAATTTGACGTGCGATAAGGTGACGGGCCAGTGCGACTGCGTTGACGGCGTCACCGGCGTGAAGTGCGATCGGTGCCAAAAGGGATTTTACGGCTTTGATCCTTTTTCTGGGATCGCTTGCCGTAAGTGTTACTGTAATGCGCATGCTGACGACTGCTCGTTGAGAGAAATCCCGACTTCGGCGGTTACGTCCACGTTTGAGGTGGACAATGAAGGCTGGACTACCATTCAGAACAGTCAAGCAAACCGATACTCGTCTGATCGCGATGGGTAATGTGAACTTAATGAGGAGTTAAAATTCTACTCCTGGACTGTGTTTGACAGGCGAGGATTTTTGCGCGAATGTTGCGACGAATATTTTGCGGCTCCTCTCAAATATCTTGGGAACCAACGTGCATCATACCGTCAACTTTTGACTTTTGATTATGGTGTGAAATCTTATTGTAGCGACTACTCGTTGTGCAATACCAGCGATAGTGTAAGACTCAAGGGAGGAAATGTTTCCGACTTTTTATCTTACTCATTTCCAAATATTCCTCCTGTCGGTATTTACCCAAAGATTTCTTTCCAAGCATTCACGGTACGTGCAAGAAAAAGAGAGAAAACAAATTCTTAATTGCTCAGCTGTTGCAGATTACAATGATTGAATCAAATTTCTTCTATAAAAGTGACTCTGATAGAGGATCCCATAGATCAGTCACAAAGGAAGACTTCTTGAATGTTCTTGGGGATCTCGAAGAACTGCAGATAAGGGTCTACGGAGATTATATTGTACGGAAGAGAGAAATTCGAGAGTACGTTTCTGTTTCTAATTAACTGAGTGGTTTGTGTTTTGTTTAGGCACCCTGTTTCGATGCTTTTCTCGACAACGTAACACTGAACCGAGCGAATGCTACAGTGAGCTGCTCGTGCAACATTGGATACGAAGGGCTCTTCTGCGAGTCGTGCCAGTCAGGCTTTTATACTAATGACTCGCACGGCGGCAACTGTCAACCGTGTGGCTGCACGTCGTTTGGGTCAAACAGCACAATTTGCGACAATGTAAGAGTAGCAACGCTGCATTCACATTACATGCTCTACAGTCGGCTTTAGGTAACCGGCCTTTGCGCTTGTAAAAGCGGATTTTCTGGAAGGCAATGCGACATTTGCGAGCCGTCACAGTGCTTCTGCTACGGTCACAGCGACCGTTGCGCGTACGACGAGCAAAGGGGCTGCGTGTGCGTCGATTGCGAGCACAACACCACCGGCGATCGATGTGAAAAGTGCCTTCCTGACTTCTTCCACGATCCGACGAGAAGTCTAAATGATTCGCAAGTTTGCATAGGTGGGTTCTCCGAGCTAGACAAAGCGTTGTACTCTATGCTGCACGAGGCCAAGATTTCTCTCTATAGAATGCTCCGATTGTGACGGTTTTGGCACGAAAGCGTGTAACGCGACCAACTGCATTTGTCACCCAAACGTCGAAGGCGATTTTTGCCGGAACTGTACGTGCGGTTTTGGAAAGATTCAGGACGCGGTGGCCGGATGCGAATGTAAGAGACAGAGGGAAGAAAACTCATGCTTAAGTTTTTTTTATTTTACTTAGCGTGCGACTGTGATTTGAATGGCACGATATCGTGTTCGGGAAGTCCGACGACGAGTCGAGTCGCATGCGATCAAGTATCCGGCGAGTGCGCGTGCAAAAGGAACGTTATGGGTTCGCGGTGCGATACGTGCAAGGTACGGAACAACGTTGGGGAGTAGCGCGTTTATCTGTAGTCTGCTCCAGCCTGGATTTCACAGTCTATTGAGCACGAATAGCTACGGTTGCGCGTGGTGCAGCTGTCCGACGCTGACGATTTCTTCGTCGATATGCGACGTCGATACAGGAGCTTGTTTGTGCTTACCCGGACTCAACGGATCGCGATGCCGTGAAATCCTGCCCGGGTTTTTCGTTCCCGGCATCGAGGGAATCATTTATGAGGGAGAGTTTGCCATTCTATCGGTAAGACGTTGCTGCTGCCGTTCCCATGGGCTGATTAAAGGCTCTAGGGAGCTGAAATTGAACTCAGTCCTTCTACGCCGTTTACCGGCAGCGGTTGCGCGCGATTCGACGATGTTGGCGATAATGCAGTCTTTGAAATTCCTGTTCCTCGTCTAACTATTCACTATCAGCTTGTCCTTCGCTATTCTGTAAGACCGTTTGACTTTTCCTCATTGTTTTAGTACGTGAAGTAATAGGCGGATGCTGATACCGGCCAAGTTGAAGTTACGGTAAGAAGGTTTGGAAGTGGCAACTATTCGTGCCTCTGCGGCGACTCTGTCAGCGGACAGAACGTGTTGAATACTTCATTCACACTTGTAACTTCCAATGATTTCATTGAAGTCCAAGCTGCTGGGATCTGTCTTCAAGCAAGCGATACAATCACTGTTACTGTGTCTCATTTGACAGCACCCGCCATTTGGTGTTTAGACTCTGTAAGTTTTGTGCGTTTTTTAGTCTAGAATTAATCAGAACTGTGTCAATAGGTTGTATTGATCCCTTTGGAAGTTGACATTCAGGACGTTATATTTGCTTGGGCAGACGTCATCCTGCCTGATTTATCATTTGCGGGCTGCTACTTCCCTAGAACCAACGAATTAACTGCACCCACGGGTAACTGCCTGCAGTTCTCTATTGAAGTAACTGCTTGGTTGTTTGGGGGAGCTATCGGTGAGACAACTTAGAATCCCCTCTGCTGTGAATCGTGAACGTTTACGCGTAGAATGTGGCTGTTCTCCGAATGGAACTGACTCTACTTCCAATGGAGAATGTGATCAGTTTAGTGGGGCGTGCACCTGCAAGAGCAACGTTTTACCGGGAGGAAAATGCGACACATGCAAGGTACGGAAAGATGCTCTGTAGTTAGTTGTTATACGAGTTTATTTTCTGAGTTTAGGATGTATTTTTTGGTTTGAGCACCAGTTTAGCAGCTGGCTGTCAGGCCTGTCCGTGTTTGAGTATCACATCAACGTCTTCAGTTTGCAACAAAGAGTCTGGTCAGTGCTCGTGCAAAAGCGGATTGACAGGCCAAATGTGTGATCAAGTCATGTCTGGATATTTTGTGCACAATTTGGAAGGCGTCTACTATGAAGGAGAAGACGCTCAGCTAATGGTGCTTCTGTTTCTTTAAGGCGTTTTATTGCTTCTGTGCTAGTTTCTTTTTTTTATGTGACAAGGGTCTCAAGGCGGTCACTCCTTCCGACCCGTCAATGCTGTCTGGCCGTGCGTGCGCCCAATTTAAGGCTGTTGGAGACCAAGCGACGATACGGCTTCAAGTTCCACTTCAAACGATTCGCTATCGTCTTCGTATGCGCTATACGGCAAGTCAATTGCTTCATACGTTGATATGTACTATGTGCTGGGATAGGCCGATGCGGACACTGGAAACGTTGATTTTATTGTGACGAGAGAGGGAAACAGCAACTACTCTTGCGGTGCGACTTCAGTCAGCGGACAAGATTTATTTCAAAACGAATTTACACTGACTTCTACTGCGATTGATGTCATTGACGTCGCACCCAACCTTTGCCTTAAAGCTAATGACACGATCATTCTCACGGCTACGCAAACAGGGGCACCTCCAGATTGGTGTCTAGATGCGGTATTTTATTATTTATTTTCAAACGTAATTGTAGTGACTGAGATTTATAGGCGTTCTTGATGCCGTTGCAATCAGAATTCGGTAGTGAGGTTACAAACAATGAGATCTTTGTTTTCCCTGGCTGCTATAGCAACAGACTCACTGAGCTGGGTCCACCAAGTAATCCTGCATGTGAACCATTCACCGTCCGAGCATCTGGTTGGCTATTCGACGGAGCATTTGGTAAAACAATAATCTCACTGACTAGTTAGAAAGGCTTTATTCAGTGTCTTGCAGAATGTAACTGTGATTCCGTCGCTGCAAACAATTCTAACTTGTGCGACCCATTCGGCGGTCAGTGTGATTGTGCTGATAGCGTGATTGGGCGAACGTGTTCAGCGTGCGGTTACAATTCATTCAACGTGACCAGCTCGGGCTGTCAAGGTTAATAGAGTCATTTAATTAGCAAGTAGTATACGCATGTTTTTGTATAGCCTGTGATTGCGTTGAAGCGGGAACCAATCCGTCGTGCCCTTGTGACTCGACAACCGGCGAGTGCCTATGCAAGGATAATTTCACTGGAGAAAGATGTCATTTGTGCAAGTCTGGTTTCAAGCGGGAATTGGTAAATGGCAATGAATCGATTCCGTGCGTCCCTTGCGAGTGTAACGGTCATTCGTTCGTTTGCCATCCAATAACGGGCGTTTGCATGAACTGCTCGAATAACACTGTGGGCAATTTCTGCGAAGAGTGCGAAGACGGGTTCTTCGGTGACGCCTCGTCTGGCGGCTCTTGCCAAGCGTGCATGTGCAATCACCCTCTCGGATCGAACAGCATCGTTTGCGACAAAGTAGAACTACCTCATGTGTCTAAAGCTGTGCTAATGCCGATTATGTGTGCATACAGGTGTCTGGTAATTGTTCGTGCCATGTTGGATTTGTCGGCCGAATCTGTGACGCCTGCGGAGACGGCTTCTATGATTCGTCTAACGGCTGTCGGGGTAAGACTAAACTGTCAGCGTACTTTGTATATATTGAAAAACGGCTTTAGCCTGCAATTGCTCTGGAGCAGGAACCGATCCGAAGGGCCCATGCAACTCGACAACCGGTGAGTGCGTGTGCAAGGAGAATTTTAGCGGAGAGAAATGCGACCGATGCGCCGCTTCGTTTTTTAATTACTCCGCGTGCGATCCGTGCGACTGCGACGCGCAATTCTCCGTCAATTCGACGTGCGACGAGTCCGGCGCGTGTACGTGCAAAACCGGCGTCGAAGGAGCTAAATGCGACGGCGGATGTCGTGACGGATATTTTAATCTGACTTCGAATGGCTGCTCGGCGTGCACCTGTTTGTCGATCGGCACCGGCGGCAATTTAACGTGCGATAAGGTGACGGGTCAGTGCGACTGCATTGACGGCGTCACCGGCGTGACGTGCGATCGGTGCCAAAAGGGATTTTACGGATTTGGTCGTTTTTCTGGGATCGCTTGCCGTAAGTGTTTCTGTAATGAACATGCCGACGGCTGCTCATTGAGAGAAATCCCGACTTCGGCGATTAAGTCCACGTTTGACGTGGACGATGAAGGCTGGACTATTATTTCTAACAATGGAGCAAGCCAATTCTCGGTCTCTCGCGATCGGTAATGTGAAGTTAATTAATTAGGAATTCTACTCACGGACTGTGTTTGACAGGCAAGGTTTTTTGCGCGATAGTGGCTACCAATTTTTTGCTGCTCCTCCCAAGTATCTTGGGAATCAACTCGCATCATATGGGCAGCTTTTCACTTTTGATTTAGGTTTGGAATCTATATGTGGCGACTACCCGTTGTCCAATGCCAGCGATAGTCTGAGGCTGAAGGGAGGAAATGTTTCCGAATTTTTATCTTACTCATTTCCAAGTAACTCTCCTATCGGGAACCGCCCAAATATTCCTCTCCAAACATTCACAGTACGTGCAAGATAATAAGAAAGCAATTTTTTATCACTCAGCTGTTGTAGATTAAAATGGTTGAATCAAATTTCTTCTATAAAAGCGACTCTGATAAAGGATCCCATAGACCTGTCACAAAGGAAGAATTTTTGAATACTCTTGGGGATCTTAAAGAACTGCTAATTTGGATGTACGCTGTACGGATAAAGAGATAAGAGCAAGAGAATGTTTCTAATTTACTGAACGGTTTGTGTACTGTGTAGGATCTCTGTTTCTATGTTTCTCTCGACAATGTAACACTGAACCGAGCGAATGCTACCGAGAACTGCACGTGCGACGTTGGATACGAGGGGCTCTCCTGTGAGTCGTGCCAAGAAGGCTTTTTTGCTGATGCATTGCACGGCGGTAATTGTCAACCGTGCGACTGCGCGTCGTTTGGGTCGAATAGCACAATTTGCGACAATGTAAGAAAAGTAACGCGGCGCTCATATGCCTAGTTTTACAGTCGACTGTAGGTAACCGGACTTTGCGATTGCAAAAGGAGATTTACTGGGAGGCGATGTGACACCGACATTTGCGAGTCGTGCTTCTGCTACGGTCACAGCGACCGTTGCGCGTACGACGAGCAAAGAGGCTGCGTGTGCGTCGATTGCGAGCACAACACCACCGGCGATCGATGTGAAAAGTGCCTTGCAGACTTTTTCCGTGATCCCGGCAAAGAGCCGAACGATCCAACCGTTTGCTTGCGTAAGTGTGGGGTATGAAACAGTGTTGCACGAGTTTGAAATGTTTCGGCGCAAAGTAGATGTTAGTGCGAGCTGATTGAATGCGATGAATTGTAGATGCTGAAAATTTGGGCAAAGAGTAAGTGTAGAGTTTTTGCAGTTGCATGTATCATTTGATCAAACCAATTGGTGCGGCTAGGATAGGATAAGTTCGAACTGCCATGCATTCTGACAAAAAGGTAATAAATTGATGTTTCTAAAGACGGATTCCAACTGACATCCTTTTCTTCCCAAGATTTTTGTATCCGTTTGCATTAAAAGCAATTCCATCAAAGTTGTTTTGACCAAAGTCACCATCTGTTCGGAAATACGAAGTTGAACGGTCGCCACACCAGCTGTTACACTTCTTGGAGCAGTTGGTATCGCCGCTCATAAAGTATCCTGGATAGTACGGATTACGCGAATCGTCAGAATTATCACATATTAAAAATTGATAGCGATATTGCGTTGAAGCGGCGCCATGTCCTGTCCAGAAACCGTAGGTATTTCCTGGTACATTGTAGTCTGTGGTTCTTGTGACTATAGATCCATGGGTGTTTTTAGTAAACCAAGCGGAAAGTCCACCTGCGTCATGGTCAACATAGAGGACTTCTTTGAACTACAGGTAGAAGACAGAGAGTGGATACCGTTTTACATACTTATTGCTACTCCCGGGAATGCTACTGCAATCAGCTCTATAGCCACTTGTTCCATACGGCTTTTGTGGATTGTACGTCTTTTCCGTCTTCAATTTCACGGCAGAGTCAGTGGTATAGCACATACTCCAGCCTCCACCAGCCGTCGTCATATCGCAATACACCTTTTTTTAAAAAAGAAGAGCTGGTCAATGTAGGTCTTCTTTAGCTGTGTTTTCTGACCTGAAATGCTCCTTGATATAAGGATGAGTCCGGGTTTATCCAATAGACACCACTGGGCAAATTTGGATCCTTTTGCTTTATGTCTTTGCATGATTTTCCGGGATTGATTTTTGTATTTCCAGATGCAGAACTTTCGCCCCTAAGCGATCTCCACTCTTTTCCATTGCAGTACATCAGTAGCCCGTCAGAATAATTAAATGCCACGAATCCTTGAGATTTATCTTTACAAGCTTCATAAAAGAAGACTATTGAATATTACCAGCCGTTTCCAAATTGCACGCTCTGTAATTTCGACCGTCAGCAAGCCAAACACTTTCAATCCTTGCTCCAGCTGCAAAGGCAGCTGCCAGAAGGAAGAAAACACTGCTGCAGGGATGTAAAGTCATCTTCAGTTGCCTCTGCTGGCTCTGTCGAGTAAGACTATATATCTGCGTCAAGCTCCGGAGACGGAAATCCGAAGTTTGTCGCTAAAAACGGCGTGATCTGCGCACCGTATTTTCGTGATATAGATACTGTTTACGCATGCTCATTTGCATTTGCGTTCTTTTCCGTCTTTTCGACGCGTCTGCGATTCCTCGTGTCAGGGGATCGAGCGACTTTAGCGTCACGTCGGATCTTAGCGCCGCGAAAGTAGAAAACGAGAACAATCAGGGTGAGAAGCAGCATTAGAACCCAAAAACCTTGTCTCCATATAGATCAATTCACAAAACCTTTTATTATTGACTAGTCGTCATCACTCTCTTTTCTCTCTTAGATTCATTTGTCAGCTATTGACAGATTTTCGTCCTCTCTCCGCCTCCGCCTCCGAAATAACGTCGACAATCGCTCGACGAATTCGCGACAAAGGAAAAGGCGTCGTCTTTTCTCTACAGCCGGCCGTTAAATTGGCAACACCGCCACATCAATCGCAGTCGACGACGCAACCTCGTGCCATATCCGTAGCGTCAGGAATTCTCACGCGATCGAGAAGACGAAATTTGCCGCATGAAAGTCATCATGAAACGGACGGAAAGGCGATCGACCAAAGTCCGGCGCTTCCGCGTCTGCCGCCGCCGCCGTCCGGGCGACGAATGCCTCGTCGTTTCATGAAGGAGAATCGATATATATATAGAAACACTTACGTCATCGATCTACTTTGTGAGCGATCTACTATGTTGGCCTAACAGTCGTTTGACTCCGGGGATGCCAAGCCGCAGTAACTGGAAAAATGTTTGTAACGTAAGCTTTGACAACGATTTTGAATGTATTGCACGTATATCTCTATATACAATGTACGAAGCCTGCACATGCATACACCAGAGCTCTTATCTTCGAAGTCAGGGCCATAGAGGATACTGTAAAGTGTTGTTGTTGTTCCACTTGTTCAGACCATAGATATGTTTATCTATGTTCAGACTAGGAGAAATTATTTTGCCGCCTTACACGCGCTCGTCGCGCATGCTCACTTCGCTTCTGTATGTTTTGTTTCCATTTTGACTTTTTCCTGCTTCACAGTGAAATCCTGGACGCCTTTCGATCGAACCCCTTCTCGAAGATGATATAGACCGTTTCGGTAGACGGCAACACCGCCGTGGGTCTCCACTCAGCGCAGGGGAAAAAACGGAAATCGGTAATCGGCTGTCTACGTATGTTTTCATACGCTTGCGTTATAAATAACGCGTTCCTATCACAATGGAACTCGTCGCCGTTCTCTTTATTCTGTTTCTAGCGCCGCTTTCGACGTGTTCAAGCGAACGCGGCCTCTTTCCGGAAACGTCGAACGTCGCAGCTGAATTCTCAGCCACGTCGACGTGCGGAAATCCACCGAATCTCTACTGTCCTCCCTACAGGCAAACAGCGTTGATAAAATGCCTGATTTGCAATGAAACGTCGGGAGACGACGTTCATCGCGGCGAATTCGCCGTCGACGGCAATTTCTCGACGTTCTGGCAAGCGACGACGTTCAAAGACGCGCTCAATGAGATGGTGAACGTGAGCGTGAGTCTCGGTGGAAAATTCCAAATCGATCGATCCGTTATTACCTTCAATACGTATCGACCCGAACTCATGATACTCGAAAAGTCGAACAACAACGGAACGACGTGGACACCTCTTCAATATTACGCGGCCAATTGCGGCAGATTTACGAGCATTGTCGAGCGAATGCGCTCTGAATTGCCCAACGAAAGCGAGAACACGATTGCCTTTTGCATTCAGGAAGATACGATGCTCCAAGACCCCGAAACGGGGGGAACAGTAACAGGACCTTTGTCTATTTATTTAACCGTTAATCTTGTTTTAGGTGACGTACGACGCAACTTTTCGGTATGGGGCGAATCGATTTGACGTCGCAGCTATCGTCGAGCATACTCTCATTACGAATCTACGAGCGCGTTTTCTCGACTTGGACACGCGCGGCGACGTTTTCGTGTCGCCCAGCGAGCAAACGTTTGCCGCCTATTATTACGCTATCGAAGAGTGGGAAGTCGACGCTCGTTGCTACTGTTACGGCCACTCGAACGAATGTGTCGTCGACGATTCGAATAGGGTAATCTCGATTTAGTGATTCACTTGTTGTTCTTATGTCTCTTTGATTGTCAGATGACGGATAAATGCGTGTGCAGTCATAATACGGCTGGACCTAATTGCGATCGATGTCTTCCGCTCTTCAACCATAGGCCTTTTCGTCGAGGAAACTCGACGCACGCGAATTCTTGCGAAGGTGCATTGAGGAAACGAGTCGTATGGCTGTAGAGACTTTATCGTTTTCTGCACTAGCGTGCGAGTGCCACGATCACGCTGATCGATGCGTGTACGACGAGGCTAAGGGGGTTGGCGTGTGCGTCGATTGCAAGCACAACACTGCGGGCGATCAATGTGAAAAGTGCCTTCCCAACTTCTTCCGCGATCCGTCGAGAAGTCTAAATGATATGCAAGTTTGCATAGGTGGGTTCTCCGAGCTAGATGTACTGTACGCTGCACGAGGCCAAGATTTCTCTCTATAGAATGCTCCAATTGCGACGGTATTGGCACGAAAGCTTGTAACGCGATCGGCTGCATTTGTCACCCAAACGTTGAAGGCGAGTTTTGCCGGAACTGTACGTGCGGTTTTGGAAAGATTCAGGACGCGGTAGCCGGATGCGAGTGTAAGAGACATGGAAGAGAAATCATGCTCAAGTTTTTTTCATTTTATTTAGCGTGCGACTGTGATTTGAATGGTACGATAGCGTGTTCGGGAAGTCCGACGGCGAGTCGAGTCGTCTGCGATCAATTATCCGGCGAGTGCGCGTGCAAAACGAACGTCATGGGTCCGCGGTGCAATACGTGCAAGGTACGGAACAACGTTGGGGAGTAGCGCGTTTATCTGTATTCTGCTCCAGCCTGGATTTCACAGTCTATCGAGCGCGAATAGCGACGGTTGCACGGCGTGCGACTGTCCGACGCTGACAACGTCGTCGTCAATATGCGAGGTCGATACAGGAGCTTGTTTGTGCTTACCCGGTCTCAACGGATCGCGATGCAACGAAATCCTGCCCGGCTTTTTCGTTCCCGGCATCGAGGGAATTATTTACGAGGGAGAGTTTGCCATTCTATCGGTAAGACGTTTCTGCTACCGCTCCCATGGGCTGATTGGGGGCTCTAGGGAGCTGAAATTAAAGTCAGTCCTGCTACGCCATTTACCGGCAGCGGTTGCGCGCGATTTGGCGACGTTGGCGATAAGGCAGTGTTTGAAATTCCAGTGCCTCGTCGAACTATTCGCTATCGGCTCGTCCTTCGCTATTCTGTAATATCGTTTGACTTTTTCCTCATTGCTTTAGTATGTGAAGTAATAGGCGGATGCTGATACCGGCTTAGTTGAAGTTACTGTAACAAGATCAGGAAGTGGCAACTATTCGTGCCCCTCAGGCGATTCTGTCAGCGGACAGAACGTGTTGGATACTTCATTCACACTTGTAGCATCCAGTGATTTCATTGAAATCCAAGCTGCTGGGACTTGCCTTCAAGCGAGCGATACAATCACTGTTACTGTGTCTCATTTGACAGCACCCGCCAATTGGTGTTTGGACTCTGTAAGTTTTGTGCGTTTCTTTTACTCTAGACTAATCAAAACTGCTAATAGGTCTTATTGATTCCATTGCAAGCTGACATCCAGGACGTTATAATTGCTTCGTCAGAAGTCGCCTTGGCTGTGTTTTCATTCTCGGGCTGCTACACCCCTAGAACCACCGAATTAACTGCCCCCACGGGTAACTGCCTGCAGTTCTCTATTGAAGTAACTGCTTGGTTGTTTGGGGGAGCTATCGGTGAGACAACTTAGATTTCCCTCTGCTGTGAATCGTCAACGTTTACGCGTAGAATGTGGCTGCTCTCCGAACGGAACTGACCCTACTTCCATTGGAGAATGTGAGCCGTTCAGTGGCGCGTGCACCTGCAAGAGCAACGTTTTACCGGGAGGAAAATGCGACACGTGCAAGGTACGGGAAGATGCTCTGTAGTTAGTTGTTATACGAGTTTATTTGCTGGGGTTTAGGATGAATTTTTTGGATTGAGCACCAGTTTAGCAGCTGGCTGTCAAGCCTGTCCGTGTTTGAGTATTACATCAACGTCTTCAGTTTGCAATAAAGAGACTGGTCAGTGCTCATGCGAAAGCGGATTGACAGGCCAAACGTGTGATCAAGTCATGTCTGGATATTTCGTGCACAATTTGGAAGGCGTCTACTATGAAGGAGAAGACGCTCAGCTAATGGTGCTTCTGTTTCTCTAAGGCGTTTTATTGCTTCTGTGCTAGTTCTTTTTTTTTATGTGACAAGGGTCCCAAAGCGGTCACTCCTTCCGACCCGTCAATGCTGTCTGGCCGTGCGTGCGCCCAGTTTGAGGCTGTCGGAGACAAGGCGACGATACGGCTTCAAGTTCCACTTCAAACGATTCGCTATCGTCTTCGTATGCGCTATACGGTAAGTCAATTGCATTTCATACGTCGATATGTAGACACCATGTGCTGGGATAGGCCGATGCAGACACTGGAAACGTCGATTTTACTGTGACGAGAGAGGGACACAGCAACTACTCTTGCGGTGCGACTTCAGTCAGCGGACAAGATTTATTTCAAAACGAATTTACACTGACTTCTACTGCGGTTGATGTCATTGACGTCGCACCCGACCTTTGCCTTGAAGCTAATGACACGATCATTCTCACGGCTACGCAAACAGGGGCACCTCCAGATTGGTGTCTAGATGCGGTATTTTATTATTTATTTTCAAACGTAATTGTAGTGACTGAGATTTATAGGCTCTCTTGATGCCGTTGCAATCAGAATTCGGTAGTGAGGTTACAAACAATGAGATCTTTGTTTTCCCTGGCTGCTATAGCAACAGACTCACTGAGCTGGGTCCCCCAAGTGATCCGGCGTGTGAGCCATTCACAGTTCGAGCAGCTGGTTGGCTATTTGACGGAGCATCCGGTACAGCATCTGCGTATTAAAGTTTATTTGACGTTGATCTTTTTCTAGAATGCAATTGCAGTGAAGATGGAGCAAACAATTCTGACGTCTGTCAGATGTTCGGCGGACAGTGTGACTGCTTTGAGAGCGTCAACTGGAGAACGTGTTCGCGTTGCGAATACCAATTCTTTAATCTCAGCTCGGGAAAGGGATGCGAGGGTGAGTTCGAATTGCTCCACTAGATTACGTTGGAATTTTTTTCCCAGCTTGCAATTGTTTTGAAAATGGGACCAATCCTGATTCGCGTTTGAAATGCGATCAGATGGACGGGACGTGCGAGTGCAAGACGAACGTTGAATCGGGCAACAAATGCACAACCTGCGTGGTAGATAGCGACTTCAGATAAACGAACAAAGTAATTGTGAATTCTAGGATGAATTCTTTGGATTGCGCGGTGATAATTCTGACGGCTGCGCGTCGTGCGGTTGCTCACTCTTGACGGCAACGAGTCTGACTTGCGACAAGGAAACGGGACAATGTCCTTGCTTCGATGGACTGCAAGGCCGAACTTGCACCGACGTCAAGCCAGGATTTTACGTACCCAACTTGGAAGGGATTATTTATGAAGGGGAATACGCTCAGCTAATGGTGCGTGCGTATTTTTGTTTCACTCTTGTTTTCTTCTTACTGATATATCTAAGGGCCCTGAAGCAATTACGCCCTCAAATCCATCTTATATTTCCGGGCAAGCATGTGCGCAATTTATAGCCGTTGGAAACATCGCGACATTTCAGCTCAGAGTCCCACTTCAAACGATTCGTTATCGTCTTCGTATGCGCTATTCAGTAAGTCCATGGCGTTTATACGTCATTATATACTATGTGCTGAAATAGGCTGATGCCGATACTGGAGGCGTTGATTTTACTGTGACAAGAGTAGGAAGCAACAACTACTCTTGTGGGGCGATTTCAGTCAGCGGGCGAAATTTATTTCAAAATGGATTTACCCTTACTTCTACTGCGGCTGATGTCATTGACGTCGCACCTGACCTTTGCCTTGAAGCCAATGACACAGTTATTTTCACGGTTACGCAAACAGGCGCACCTTCAGATTGGTGTCTAGATGCGGTATTTTATTATTCATTCTCAAACGTAAACTGAGTGAGATTTATAGGCGCTCTTGATGCCGTTGCAATCTGAATTCGGTAGTGATGTTACAAACAATGACATCTTTGGTTTTCCTGGTTGCTATACCAACAGACTCACTGAGCTGGGTCCGCCAAGTGATCCTGCATGTGAACCATTCAGTTTTAGAGCGGCTGCTTGGCTATTTGGACGAGCCTTCGGTAAAACTCTATTTAGTTGTACTTGAAAAGTCACCATTTTCTTTGCTATGCAGAGTGTAGCTGTGACGTGGTTGGCGCAAACGATTCCAACACGTGCGAAGCATTCGGCGGCCAATGTGACTGTTTTGATCGCGTTATTGGGCGAACTTGCTCAGAGTGTGAACACCAGTTTTTCAACCTCACTTCCGGATGCAAAGGTAGGTTGTTCATAGCCCTACTCGTTTTCTCATCGTACAATTTTGCAGCCTGCAACTGTTTTGAAAACGGAACCGATCCGGAGTCGTTCCTCAAATGCAATCAAATGGACGGAACGTGCACTTGCAAGGCCAGCGTGGAAGGTGATAAGTGCACCGTATGCAAGGTAAACGCTTTTTTCATTCTATTTAGATCAGAATAACCTGCTTTTAAAAACTAGGACGGTTTTTTCAACTTGGCAAGAGACGGCTGCGAGCCCTGCGTTTGTTCTTCAGCGACGACGTCTTCTTTGCTATGTAACAAAGAAACTGGGCAATGCGGATGCAAGCGCGGCTTCTACGGTGGAGATTGCGAGCAAGTCTTGCCCTCTTTCTATGTTCCCGGGCTGGAAGGGATTATTTACGAAGGAGAAGACGCTCAGCTAATGGTGGGTCGGCTTTTTTTTCCTAATTTGTTCACTGTTTCACTTTTTCTCAGGGTCCCAAACCTGTCTCTCCCATCGACTCGTCAATGCTGTCTGGCAGTGCATGCGCTCAGTTTGAGGCTGTCGGAGACAAAGCGACGATAAGGCTTCAAGTTCCACTTCAAACGATTCGCTATCGCCTTCGCATGCGCTACTCAGTAAGTTAATTGGCATTTCACATGTCATTAAGTACTATGTACCGGATTAGGCTGATGCGAACACTGGAAACATTGATTTTGATGTGACGAGACTGGGAAACAGCAACTACTCTTGCGCTTCGATTTCAATCAGCGGACAAAATTTATTTGAAAACCACTTTACCCTAACTTCTACTGCGGCGGATGACATTGATGTCGCACCCGACCTTTGCCTTGAAGCCAACGACACAGTCATTCTCACGGTCACGCAAGCAGGGGCACCTTCAGATTGGTGTCTAGATGCGGTATTTTATTTTTATTATTCATTCTCAAACGCGTAAACGTGTTGACTGAGATTAATAGGCGCTCTTGATGCCGTTGCAATCAGAATTCGGTAGTGATGTTACAAACAATGACATCTTTGGTTTTCCTGGTTGCTATATCGACAGACTCACTGAGCTGGGTCCACCAAGTAATCCTACATGTGAACCATTCGCCGTCCGAGCATCTGGTTGGCTATTCGGCGGAGCATTTGGTAAAGCAATAATCTCACTGACTAGTTAGAAAGTCTTTAGCCAGTGTCTTGCAGAATGTAACTGTGATTCCGTCGGTGCAAGCAATTCTTACCCGTGCGACCCATTGAGCGGTGAGTGTGTTTGTGCTGATAGCGTGATTGGGCGAACGTGTTCAGCGTGCGGTTACAATTCATTCAACGTGACCAGCTCGGGCTGTCAAGGTTAATAAATAGAGTCATTTAATTAGCAAAAACCTTTCTACAGTGGTATACTCATGTTTTTTGTATAGCCTGTGATTGCGTTGAAGCGGGAACCAATCCGTCGCGCCCTTGCGACTCGACAACCGGCGAGTGCCTTTGCAAGAATAATTTCACTGGAGGCAGATGTCATTTGTGCAAGTCTGGTTTCAAGCGAGAAGTGGTAAATGGCAACGAATCGATTCCGTGCGTCCCTTGCGAGTGTAACGGTCATTCGTTCGATTGTCATCCAATAACGGGCGTTTGCATGAACTGCTCGAATAACACTGTGGGCAATTTCTGCGAAGAGTGCGAAGACGGGTTCTTCGGTGACGCCTCGTCTGGCGGTTCTTGTCAAGCGTGCATGTGCTATCACCCCGTCGGCTCGAACGGCATCGTTTGCGACAAAGTAGAACTACCTCATGTGTCTAAGGCTTTGCTAATGTGTTCATGCAGGTGTCTGGTAATTGCGGATGTCGTGACGGATATTTTAATCTGACTTTGAACGGCTGCTCGGCGTGCGCCTGTTCGTCGGTCGGCACCGGCGGCAATTTGACGTGCGATAAGGTGACGGGTCAGTGCGACTGCGTTCACGGCGTCACCGGCGTGACGTGCGATCGGTGCCAAAAGGGATTTTACGGATATGGTCGTTTTTCTGGGATCGCTTGCCGTAAGTGTTTCTGTAATGAACATGCCGACGGCTGCTCGTTGAGAGAAATCCCGACTTCGGCGATTACGTCCACGTTTGACGTGGACAATGAAGGCTGGACTACCATTTTTGATTTTAGCAATGGAGAAGTTCGACACCCGGCCGGTAGCAATCGGTAATGTTAAGTTACTTAGGAATTCTACTTACGTTCTGTGTTTGACAGGCAAGGTTTTTTGTTTTTTGCTGCTCCCCCCAAGTATCTTGGGAATCAACTCGCATCATATGGCCAGCTTTTCACTCTTGATTTAGGTTTGCAATTTACCGGTACATGTGACGAACTTCGGTTGTCTAACGATAGTGTGAGGCTGAAGGGAGGAAAGGTTTCCGAATTTTTATTTCACTCTTTTCCAAGTAACCCTCTAATCGGTAACCGCCGTGATTTTCCTTTCCAAACATTCACAGTACGTGCAAGAAAAAAGGAAACCTTTTCTTTTATCACTCAGCTGTTGTAGATTAAAATGATCGAATCAAATTTCTTCTATAAAAGCGACTCCGATAGAGGATCTCATAGACCTGTCACAAAGGAAGAATTTTTGAATACTCTTGGGGATCTTAAAGAACTGCAAATTTATACGTACTCAGGGTTCCCGGTAAAGAGATAAGGGCAAGAGAAGGTTTCTAATTAACTGAGCGGTTTGTGTACTGTGTGTAGGAGGTCTGTTTCGTGGTCTTTCTCGACAATGTAACACTGAACCGAGCGAATGCTACCGAGAACTGCTCGTGCAACGTTGGATACGAGGGGCTCTCCTGTGAGTCGTGCCAAGAAGGCTTTTTTCCTAATGCATTGCACGGCGGTAATTGTCAACCGTGCGACTGCGCGTCGTTTGGGTCGAATAGCACAATTTGCGACAATGTAAGAAAAGTAACGCGGCACTCATATACCTACTTCTACGGTCGACTGTAGGTAACCGGAATTTGCAATTGCAAAAGGAGATTTACTGGGAGGCGATGTGACACCACCGACATTTGCGAGTCGTGCTTCTGCTACGGTCACAGCGACCGTTGCGCGTACGACGAGCAAAGAGGCTGCGTGTGCGTCGATTGCGAGCACAATACCACTGGCGATCGATGTGAAAAGTGCCTTCCAGACTTTTTCCGTGATCCCGGCAAAGAGCCGAACGATCCGACCGTTTGCTTGCGTAAGTGTGGGGTATGAAACAGTGTTGCACGAGTTTGAAATTTGTCGGCGCAAAGTAGATGTTAGTGCGAGCAGATTGAATGCGATGAATTTTAGATGCTGAAAGTTTGGGCAAAGAGGAAGGGTAGAGTTTTTGCAGTTGTATGTATCATTTGATCAAACCAATTGGTGCGGCTAGGATAAGTGCGAACTGCCATGCATTCTGACAAAAAGATAATAACAGACAATTGATGTTTCTACAGACGGATTCCAACGGACATTCTTTTCTTTCCCAGATTTTTGGCTCCATTTACATCAAATGCAATTCCATCATACTTGTTCCTGCCAAAATCCCCGTCTGTTCGGTAATATGGAGTTGCATAGTCACCACACCAGTCGTTATACTTTTTTTCGCAGTCTGTGTAGCCGCTCACAAAGTATCCTGGATAAAACCGATTATTTGAATCGTCAGAATTATCACATATTAAAAATTGATAGCGATATTGCGTTGAAGCGGCGCCATGTCCTGTCCAGAAACCGTAGGTATTTCCTGGTACATTGTAATCTGTGGTTCTTGTGACTATAGATCCATGGGTGTTTTTGGTAAACCAAGCGGAAAGTCCACCTGCGTCATGGTCAACATAGAGGACTTCTTTGAACTACGGGTAGAAGACAGAGAGTGAATACCGTTTTACATACTTATTGCTACTCACGGGAATGCTACTGCAATCAGCTCTATAGCCAATAGTTCCATACGGCTTTTGTGAATTGTACGTATTTTCTGTTTTCAATTTCACGGAAGAGTCAGTGGTATAGCACATAGTCCAGCCTCCACCAGCCGTCGTCATATCACAATACACCTTTTTTAAAAAAAGAAGAGCTGGTCAATGTAGGTCTTCTTTTGGCTGTGTTGTCTGACCTGAAATGCTCCCTGATATAAGGACGAGTCCGGGTTTATTCAATAGACTCCACTGGGCAAATTTGGATCCTTTTGCTTTATGTCTTTGCATGATTTTCCGGGATTGATTTTTGTATTTCCAAATGCAGAACTTTCGCCCCTAAGCGATCTCCACTCTTTTCCATTGCAGTACATCAGTAGCCCGTCAGAATAATTAAATGCCACGAATCCTTGAGACGTATCTTTACAAGCTTCATAAAGAAGACTATTGAATATTACCAGCCGTTTCCAAATTGCACGCTCTGTAATTTCGACCGTCAGCAAGCCGAACACTTTCAATCCTTGCTCCAGCTGCAAAGGCAGTTGCCAGAAGGAAGAAAACACTGCTGCAGCGATGTAAAGTCATCTTCAGTTGCCTCTGCTGGCTCTGTCGAGTAAGACTATATATCTGCGTCAAGCTCCGGAGACGGACATCCGAAGTTTGTCGCTAAAAACGGCGTAGGGAAACCGATCTATGCTCCGCATTTTCGTGATGTACTGTTTACGCATGCTCATTTGCATTTGCGTTCTTTTCCGTCTTTTCGACGCGTCGGCGATTCCTCATGTCAGGGGATCGAGCTAATTTTGGCGACTTTAGCGTCACGTCGGATCTTAGCGCCGCGAAAGTAGAAAACGAAGCTGCCCGGGCTCTTTTCTTTTGTTTTCCACCTCAAATCGCACTCTAGACGACCAGCAGCGGCGACGATTAGGCAGATCTTGGCAGGTTCAAAGTAAATGAAGTCAGAAGATGCTGGCAAACGCGACCAAAACGTGAAAACAAACGTTTGACGAAACTGCAGTGTGTTTCTAATATGAGGACTTGTTTTTTAGTTTTGATGAGCTGGAGAACACTTGCGCGGGAATTCTAGCTGTTTTTCTGGATGCCGTCGACGTGAAATTTGCTCGAAAGGAGATGGATGGAAGCCAAGAGGCTTGAGAACGAGTAAGAATCTGAAATGGATATCATAAATTCATTATCCAGCTAATTGACTGGATTTTTAGGAGCAAATGATCGAGCGACTTCGCTATATCTACATGTATATAATGTACAAAGTTTGCGCAGAGAAACCGAAGATCTACCATCTAGGAACGTAAGAGTATATATGTATGTAGCGTTCTTTCTCCATCCTTTTATGTTCTCACTGCCAACAGATGTGGACATGGCGTAAATGCTAGATAATAATACCGGTACTGCACTTGCTTTGTTCCGTTGTTCATTCATTAATTAAAAAATGAAATTGGATTCTTTACGTATACCAAGTCGGGTTTTTAATACCTTCTTGTCTTTGTAGTTGTCGAACTGGCAACAGTTGCATCTCCAAGTTTGTCAGGCTGCTTTTCTGCGTGATCAGGATGGATTAGACCTAGCCTCGCATGCCAGGCCCTTTTTCCCGTGAAGAGAAAAGGTTAGTGGTGTACACATAAGGGCCTGGCATGTGAGGCAGTGACGAGTCCGGAGAAGGGTTCAATTTGGAACTGAATCATGATGCCAATCTCATCATTCCCGGACATGTATTTTGACGAGGTGAATGCTGACTAGATTAGACCGGTAATCGTGCGGACAGTACCCCGTCTATTCGAATGCGCAACTGCGCATTCCGTGACACATCCTGTTTGACAGCCGGTGACAATCATGACCTCTAAGTTTGCTGCTATCATTCTACTTGTGCTGGTCATTGCGAGCGGATCTGAGGGATGGCGACGCCGCCGAACGATTTCGCCGCCTACCAATGTCCAAACACAGAAAGAGTTGACGCTTTTGGCTTTGGCTCAACGTTCCGAAAAGGTAAGAGCGACGGGCCGGGGGGGTGGCGTACGTTGTCCTTGTCGCTCCGTGAAGTCGGGTCCACATGCCTGCATGCATGGTTCTTTTGTTCACCCGTAGCCGATTGAAGCGCTCGCCTTTATTCAACGCTATCTCGACCGTTTTGAAGATCAGCTCAATAAAGCGGAAATAAACGACGTTTTCGACTCAGCTACTACTAAGGAGGACGAGTACGGCCGAGACAATTTGAAGAAGGACGTTGGGGCGTTGCTTTCAAAGCTCGCACTCAACGAAAAGTAGGCGTAAATTAGATAGACGCGCATGGATGCCGATCAGTTCTTTCAGCGCCGCCGATCTCCAACGTTTCATTTCCGTACTCGACGACTACGAGAAAACCTTGTGATCGGAAAGCCGCCGAGACTTGGACAGTCTGGCGTGAACTTCTGTTAGAAGCCTGCGCGTTGTTGTCTTTGAGTGGTTGCTGATGTCTTTGGTGTCAATTTCTTCATGCATGCCAATGCAAAATTACTTGTCAACGGCGCCCTAGGGCAAGGCTAGCGATTAGGTTTGAGTCCGTGATCCAGGATTTCGGCATTTTCTTTCTATTTCTCGTAGAACGCGATCCTCTAAGCCATCAGATAGCGATATTGCGTAAAGCGGCGCCATGTCCTGTCCAGAAACCGTAGGTATTTCCTGGTACATTGTAGTCTGTGGTTCTTGTGACTATAGATCCATGGGTGTTTTTAGCAAACCAAGCAGAAAGTCCACCAGCGTCATGGTCAACATAGAGGACTTCTTTGAACTACAGGTAGAAGACAGAGAGTGGATACCGTTTTACACACTTATTGCTACTCACGGGAATGCTACTGCAATCAGCTCTATAGCCACTTGTTCCATACGGCTTTTGTACGTTGTACGTCTTTTCCGTTTTCAATTTCACGGCATAGTCAGTGGTATAGCACATACTCCACCAGCCGTCGTCATATCGCAATACACCTTTTTAAAAAAGAAGAGCTGGTCAATGTGGATCTTCTTTTAGCTATGTTTTCTGACATGAAATGCTCCTTCATATAAGGACGAGTCCGGGTTTATCCAATAGACTCCACTGAGCAAATTTGGATCCTTTTGCTTTATGTCTTTGCATGATTTTCCGGGATTGATTTTTGTATTTTCAGATGCTGAACTTTCGCCCCTAAGTGGCCTCCACTCTTTTCCATTGCAGTACATCAGTAGCCCGTCAGAATAATTAAATGCCACGAATCCTTGAGATTTATCTTTACAAGCTTCATCGAAGAAATATATTGACTGTACCAGCCGTTTCCAAATTGCACACTCTGTAATTTCGACCGTCAGCAAGCCGAACACTTTCAATCCTTGCTCCAGCTGCAAAGGCAGCTGCCAGAAGGAAGAAAACACCGTTGTAGGGATGTACAGTCATCTTCAGTTGCCTCTGCTGGCTCTGTCGAGTAAGACTATATATCTGCGTCAAGCTCCGGAGACGGATATCCGAAGTTTGTCGCTAAAAACGGCGTAGGGAAACCGATCAATGTTCTGCATTTTCGTGACATACTGTTTACGCTTCTTTTCCGTGTTTTCGACGCGTCTGCGACTCCTCATGTCAGGTGATCGAGCTAATTTTGTCTCGTCGGGTCTCAGCGCCGCGAAAGTAGAAAACGAACGGGCTCTTTTCTTTTTTTTCCACCTCAAATCGCACTTTAGACGACCAGCAGCGGCGACGATTAGGCAGATCTTGGGCAGGTTCGAAGTAAATGAAGTCAGAAAACGTTGTCAAACGCGGCCAAAACGCGAAATCTAGGCGGCCGCCGAAAGCAAACGTTTGACGAAACTGCAGGGTCTGCGTTTCTGATATGAAGACTTTTTTTTAGTTTTGTTGAGCTGGAGAACACGTGTGCGGGAATTCTAGCTGTTTTTTTGAATGTCGTCGACGTGAAATTTGCCCGAAAGGAGATGGATGGAAGCCAAGAGGCTTGAGAACGAGTAAGAATCTGAAATGGATATCATAAATTCATTATCCAGCTAATTGACTGGATTTTAGGAGCAAATGATCGAGCGACTTCTACATGTATATAATGTACAAAGTGACAGTAGGGACCCGCCTATTCAAATGCGCAACTGCGCATTCCGTGACACACCCTGTTTCAGCAGAGATTATCTCTGGTTTCAGTGTCTGTTTGACAATCATGACCTCCAAGTTTGCTGCTATCATTCTACTTGTGCTGGTCTTTGTGAGCGGATCTGAGGGCTGGCGTCGACGCCGCCGACTTATTTCGCCGCCTACCAATGTCCAAACACACGAAGAAGAGTTGACGCTTTCGGCTTTGGCTCAACGTTCCGAAAAGGTAGGAGCGACGGGCCGGGGGTGGCGTACGTTGTCCTTGTCGCTCCACATGCCTGCATGCATGTTTCTTTTGTTCACTCGTACGTGTAGCCGATTGAAACGCTCGCCTTTATTCAACGCTATCTCGACCGTTTTGAAGACCAGCTCAATAAAGCGGAAATGAACGACGTTTTCGACTCAGCTACTACTAAGGAGGACGAGTACGGCCGAGACAATTTGAAGAAGGACGTTGGGGCGTTGCTTTCAAAGCTCGCACTCAACGAAAAGTAGGCGTAAATTAGATAGCTAGACGCGCATGGATGCCGATCAGTTCTTTCAGCGCCGCCGATCTCCAACGTTTCATTTCCGTACTCGACGACTACGAGAAAACCTTGTGATCGGAAAGCCGCCGAGACTTTGACAGTCTGACGTGAACTTCTGTTAGAAGCCTTGAAGCCTGCGCGTTGTTGTCTTTGAGTGTTTGCGTTCGTTGCTGATGTCTTTGGTGTCAATTCTCTATGCAAATGAATTTACTCTGTATGTCCCCAGGGCAAGGCACGTACGCGATTATAATTAGGTTCGAGTGCATGGACCTGATCCAGGAGTTCGGCATTTTCTTTCTATTTCTTGTAGAACGCGATCTTCTAAGCCGCGTGGAAGCGGAGTTGGATTAATTTAAGCGTCAGATTTATGACAGTAAATATTTCTTAGTACGTTGATATGTACAACGTCACGTGACAACAAGAAAACGTCTTTGTCTTTCAATGGCTCTGGTTTTACGGTTCATGCAGAACGACAGAGGCGACGGGTAGGAGAAGAACCTTTTTCGGCGCGTCTACCTAGTCGTCACGAAAAGTTTATGAACGATAGAGGCGCGAGATCTAGAGACAAACGAAACGAGAAAAATAGACTTGTAGCGTGATATAGAGCTAAGGGAGCGTGATATTGTTGCTAAGGGATCGAGGACTCCGGCGATTTATCTTCGCAATCACCATTAGGGAAAAAATGAGCGTTAGCTCGCAAAAAAATGAGTGCACGGTTCTGTGGTGAAAACAAGCGTGCTGCATGGCCTCCCTAAAAAGGCAGAACTAAAGACGGGTCAGCGTCAGTCTCTAGCAGCCGTTGCCCGTCTCAAAAGGCGGAGAAAATCGCATGAAAATGGGCTCTATATATCTACCGACTTCCGTGAGTGGTGGATACGAGCGATTTCCGCTTGATTATGCATGTGGGGGACCTTGTTAGTCACGTAACATTCGTGGCGTAGAAGAATAGTCTCCATCTTTTATATGGCTGTGATTTTCGATTTTTTCTTTAGAGGACCGCTGATGTGAGCATACAGATGGAGGAGTCGTTTTGAAGGAAGCTAAATTCGCAGTAATTAGAAGAAATTTCAAAATAAGCCTTCTATTAAAGTTTGAACGTATTTCAATGTTTGCAACCCAGCTAAAAATATAATTAGATCGTTTGAGTTGTATGTTGCCTCGTTGACGTAGAGCGACTCGAGCGCCGGACAGATACCGTAAGCTAATTGCATGTCCAAGTTTTCCTAGCTGCTGTTTAGTGTGATCGGAAATTCTAAAGCATGGAAGGATTAGCAATGATAATCGAGTTTGGAGTCGTTGTTTGGGGCAGTAGGGATCCAGGTGCGAATGCAAATGCGCATTCCCTGATACGTCCTGTTCTCGATCGCCAATGTCAGTTTGACAGCCGTAGCAACCATGAGCTCTAAATTCGCTTCCATCATTCTCATTGCGCTGGCGATTCAGTCTGTGAGCGGATTTTGGACCCGTCGCCGACGCGGTTCGAAGCGTGACGCACAATTGACGCTGTCGTCTTTGGTTCAGCGTTCCGCGAAAAGGTAAGCGTAGCATTGTTCTCGTGATCGCGACGGCCGCGGCACGCGCCTGCATGACGTCTGTCCGGCTCGGGTTTGATTCATTGGACTCGTATATAGCCAATCGAAGCGATTGCATTGATTCGACGTCACCTTGAAAATGTGCTCAGCAAAGCGGAAGTGAAGGACGTCTTCGACTCAGTTACGACAGAGGGTAAGTATGGCAAAGACAATTTGAAGAAAGACGTTGCGGCGTTGCTTTCGAAGCTGACGCTCTTGTCGCAAGATAATGAACGGTATATATATGCAAAATCATGCACACACGAAACCCGTGCATCATTGATTCGGTTCCTTCAGCGACGAATTCAAGTTCCAACGTTTTCTTTCTATACTCGACGAATACGAAAAATCATTGTGATCGGAGAGCCGTTGACCGTCTGCATGTCGCTGTATGAGCGTGTGCGTAGTAGGTCACTGTAGTCTGTCGTTGAGTGTTTGTGTTCATTGCAGATGGTAATTCTCCGCGCGCACGTTCATGCATAATGTGAGTTTGTGAGTTTTAATTCAGCTAGCAGTCTATAGATAGTCTATGCCACAGATTCAATCCATGCATAGATACATAGTAGGCGCATGGTACGGGTTTCCGCGCAAGGCACGGGACCTGTCCACAGGTTCGACTCCCAGTGGAGACAGTCATTCTTTTTTTTCGCTATAGAGCCATGCACTGCGCAAATTGACATCACGTGACAAGGATAAAAAGGGAACGACAGAAGTTGGTGACGGGCTGATCGTAATGCTCGAGCCATAAACGTCGCTGGAAACGCAAGGTTTGCGTGGAGCTTGTGGATTATCACCGATAGAGACGAGAGAAAGAACGGAAACGAGTCGCCCAAGTGACTAAACTATCGTACAGCTACAGCACTTGTAGCCTCGGGGTCCCAGGCTCACCTCCTGCTCGTATTTTAGTCTGGCTTGGACCCTGAGACTAGCTGCAGGACATCGAATCAATCGAACAGGTTCGCCACGCGACTTAGCTTCGAGCCGGATAATGTCATATCTGAGTGGGGCAAAGGCAAAGCAAGCAGTAGCGGAACCATGCATTTTGTTGGGAAAAAGGAGTGGTGGAGTGAAAACATGCGTTCTGGCCTCTATCGATCCAAAGACGGCCGGGTCAGTCTCGAGCAATAGTAAAAGGCAGAGAAAGACGTCTGTATAATTGACTTCCGTCTCGGCAACGAAAAAAAACGCAATCATCAAATATTGAAAAAAAGCTATCTGCAGATCGATTTGTGTCGCTTGTAGTCCGTCTTCTGGCACAGGCGATTGCAATAGTAGACGCTCTTGCATCGGCCGCACTTCATCTTCGTCTCGGCCTTCCCACACGAAGCGCACCTGCGCGCCGTCGCCGCCGCCTGAACGGCGGCATCATCAGGATTCACTTCTACGTTGACATCGACTTCACGAAGCGGCTCGACAATCGTCGCCTCGTTGCACGTGATGTGAACGTTTTGGATCACCGCATCGATGACGTCACAATCGAACCGAAGACCACCCTCCCGTACACGCTACAGGAAATGGCCGATTACTTGCAAACTATGCTAGCTACGCTTTTGGTTGAAATAAGAACCATTGGTATGCACTTCATCGCTATCTTCGACGAGCCCGCCCTACGCTTTGTTTCCGAGATATTCCAATAAATGGCTCTGGACGCGCGCTCCATTTTCTCCCTTTCTGCTATTCAGATCAAATTGGCATTTTACCTACCAGTGGAGGGGTTGTTGTCAAACGCTTAGTTGGTAGGATTTACCCCGCAAAGCAGCTGCTTTAGCGCTATCGTCTTTTTTTCAACGCAGTGAAACTCGCGCCTATGCGAAGGCACATGCAAATGGGTTTGTGTGCGCTGTATCCTTGGTAGTATTGAAAAAGAGTTACCCACCTATGTGCATGTGCAGAAAGCAAAAATAATATCTGTACAATTTTCCGATTTTTACTATTTTTACGTACGACACTCCGGCACCTTCTAAGTCTCTGAGAAATAGTGAAAAGGTGTACACAGAGCGATTGCGCTTTCTTCACACGCATTCATAGGTCATTCGTTTTCAACAGTGCCAATGATGCAGCGCAAAAACCCAATTTGAGGCTTCATATGGGCGCGAGTTTCACTGCATCAAAAAAAAAGACGATAGCACTAAAGCAGCTTCTTCGCGGGGCAAATCCTGCAAAGTAGGGGTGTGACAACGACCCCTCCACAGGTGGGTAAAATGCCAATTAAATCTGAATAGCAGAAAGGGAGAAAATGGAGCGCGCGTCCAGAGCCATTCATCGCGATATCTCGGAAACAAAGCGTAGGGCGCGCTCGTCGAAGATAACGGTGAAGTGCATGCCAATGGTCCTCATTTCAATAAGCGTAGCAGGTATAGTTCGCGAGTAATCGGCCATTTGCTGTAGCGTGTACGGGAGGTTGTCATCGGTCGACTGTAGCTGGTGTGTGATTATCCGGGATTCCTTTTGCTTCATGTATAACGGATTCCCCGTGGGCATCTCCGTTTAGCGAAGCCATCCTTCGTCCTAGACGAGCGCAATCTTTTTTTCTACGTGGCAGGTAGGTATAGGCGTTGATCCGACCCGTTTTCGCGGCCAAAAACGGTCTTTCTCGTCACTTGCTTCGCCCTGTCGCTACGCGAACAACTGGGAGACGCCCAACGTTCTATGCAACGGTACGGCGCAGGTACTGGTTACTCGCGACAACGTCACGAAGCTTTCTAGAACAAATGCTTTTAGTGGCGGCGTCTCCTCGATCGAAATGCTAGGCGGGCCTTCTGTCGTCGGAGGCCCTCGATCGTGAGTCGCCTGCACCAGCGTTGTTCTTTGCTAGGGATCCATATGCGAAGCCAAATTCAGCCTGTGACGCGGTTGATCAGTTGTGGTCCAGCTTTCTCGATCAACCGCCTGTAGTATTCTTATCCAGCACCTGCGGCATCGCTTGCGCCAAATGGTCCCATTATATATTTATTTCTCCGTCAATAAGACACGCTATCACTCAATGCTCGCCTCCACTTCAGAAGATCTTCATGTTTTCTACATGTATGTCTTTCTCGTCTAGTAGAACTGCCGCCATCTTTTTTGCTTGAAACAGTGCCCCTCCAATCATTATCAGAAGATTCTGAAGTCTCGCTCTTAGCTGACAGAGCGAAGTTGACCTTTCGTATTTCTCTACCAACTTTCTAAAAGATCTCTAGTCAGCCCGTACTTTGGATTGCTTGGAATTATATGTCTGTACGGTCTCCAACTCCTCAAAAAAATTTCTTGAGATATTCCTCCAGCTCTTTCTTCTTTACCGTACTTCTTCAGCAGACATTGCATGGCACCTTGTCCTAATTCTTGACTAAAAACCGTAGCCCTCCATACAGTAGGTCGGCTTGGAATCATATGGATTCGTACCTAATATTATTCGCGACAAACGACCCTAAGGTGTCAGATCGGTGACCCAATCCTGTACCACGCAAAAACGTGCGAGAAGTGTTGCTCCAAATTATTGCGTGAAGTCAAGCTGAGTTGGAGGGAGGGAGAGACGAATCATTACGGCGTCCTCGTTCTCAAACAAACCGCAGCTTTCCATTAGCTAGTGTTACCGTTTGTATAATACTATAGAATAACGATAACAGAGAGTACAGTAAAAGGATAAAAAAAGCCAAGTATAGTCAGGAAAGCAATCCTCCCTCTCTTCTTAATATAAAAACCTAACTAATAAGTTGAAAAAATGAAGGCATCGTGAAACGACTAAACAATACTAATAGAAAATAATGTCTGGATGAAAGAGTATGTGTGCAACTCTATTTTAACAAATATCACATTTTGGGACGATGAGTCCATAGATGATGAATCAGACAGTGTCACCGTGGCTGCATACTACAATACTATATGTGCGCAATTGATGACTCTAATACGAGTCAGTGTGAGCCTAAAAGGAGTAATACGATGCATAGCAAGCGCGCAACACAACAAGAAACTTACCAGAAAAAATGTCGGGTACTACATTTGAGTAGCCTACGTCAGGGTCCTTCACGGCATCGATAAAATGCCTGCGGGTTGCTCTAACGCCGAACTTGTTTGCCCACGTCTCCAGCATCTCCACAGCACGCTCGCTATCGTTGCATTGCTCTCCAAGCGATTGAATTTTATTATGTTCAAAAGGTTCTGGTTTCAAAATTCTCGCTTGAATGCGTTGGGCCGCTCTAAATCTCTCGATTGACGTCATCTTCGTATCAAGAAACTTGTCACTAAATGAAGAAGTGACATCTAAAGAATGCCGATAAACAGGATCCTTCGTCGATTACCTAATTAAGCTTACCAACGCAAAAAGACTCTGACGTTTTAGGTGCTTGGAGCAGAGTGTCCTCCCCCAAGTCACCAAAGCAGCTGCTAACTACATTCCCTAAATCACTGTCTTGCAAGGCATCAGTAAGAACAGCAACAACAGCTTTCTCTCCAGACTGCTCTAGCCACTTATCTAATATCTGATGCACTTGCTCTGCGTTAATTAACTTTGTCCGCTACATGGCTGGAACACCTGACGTCAAGGTTAAAGGCAAGTTCAGGGATTTTCTTAAAACGGCACCGGCTAACGACCCTTGCAACCGATTTCGCATCTTGTGGCGCGACGCGGCTTCCACACGCATCAGGAAATATTTTGTCTAGTCGTCGCTCAAATGATTCCAGAACTGTAGAGAAGAGTAGAATAATATTTTAACCCAATGATCCGTTTATACCTCGTCTAATACTGTTGCTGCATTTCTGAAGTTTTCTAGGCACAGCGAATTTGGAACCCTAATTAGGATAGCACTTTTAGAGGGCTCTCTGGTGCGAGATCACAATTTTATTTCTTTGGCAATTTTTAATGCAGATGACAGACCAACACGACAGCAATGAATAACTACCACACATTTGTCTAAAAGAAGATCGATGGCCGTCCAGAGTCCCTTGTCAGAACTCATTCACACAACAACATGCGTAGTTAGACTTCTATCGTCGAAGTAGCATCGAGAGCTGTAGTCGTCTCCGTATATCAGCGTAAACGGTTTGGCAGTAATAGAGTGGTTTCCTGTTGCCGTAAATTTATGAAGCACTTCAATGTAATCAAGACTTCGATGTTGATAGAATTCAGAGCAGCTGTCGCCATCGTATGTGACTTCAATTCTGCAAAAGATCTCAGACTGTGCTATTACACCAGTGATAATTAGGACTCACCCAAAGATGGTTTTATCGCCGCAGTACTTGAAGTTATTGAAAGTCGCCCTTGCCCACGCCTTATAGGCACCGGGACTCCCACTAGTTAGGCTATCTAGTAGGACGCAACAGCAGTTGTTAACAGCACCTATACCGAAAATTGGCTGAGAAAGGTTAGACTGAGAAAATAGGACTGACTGACAGTCTTGATTAGAATAGGAAACAGTTGCAGAAACGGCTGACAGACAGAGCAAGAATATCCATGAGAAAATCTTCGCTGCTGCGGCTCCTTGGCTGGTTGTGATTTCTACTGAAAGCGTCGAGACGTACACTAGGCCTTATATCTGGACGCTTGTGGGCGTTGACCTATAATTGCCTGGAATTGGATCTCTCTCAGAAAATCAGCCCAAAGGAACGCTGCTAACGTCTAAATCGCGCAGAAAGTCCATATCTCCTAACCTACGCTTAGATCTGTTCGCAAGAAATGACTCCTTTCAGGAACAGACCGTTTCTGTTTGCATAAAATTTAACTTGCAAGTCCTCGCTTTGGTCGGCCTTCTGCTGTGATTGCTAATATGCCCACTCTGCTGTTTGCTAGCATAAGAGACCTCAAATGAATTTCTGTTTTACGCTTAGATCTGTTCGCAAGAAATGACTCCTTTCAGGAACAGACCGTTTCTGTTTGCATAAAATTTAACTTGCAAGTCCCCGCTTTGGTCGGCCTTCTGCTGTGATTGCTAATGCCCACTCTGCTGTTTGCTAGCATAAGAGACCTCAAATGAATTTCTGTTTACGGTACCTGTCCAGCCAAAGATACGGAGATTTGCATCCATTACGTGCGAGGCAGCTGTTGCACAGCAGACGACGACGGCGCGAAAGAATTCGCCGACGTACGGCGGTGCCCGAAGACGCGCCTGTCGAGACGCCGAACGCTCGTCCGGACGTCGAATCCGCTTCGAATCGGCAGCGACGGCGACGGCGAGGGCATCGACTGTCGCCACGTGCTAGATAATAATACCGGTACTGCACTTGCTTTGTTCCGTTGTTCATTAATTAAAAAATGAAATTAGATTCTTTACGTATGCAAAGTCGGGTTTTTAATACCTTGTCTTTGTAGTTGTTGAACTGGCTACAGGTGCATCTCCAAGTTGGCCAAGCTGCTGTTCTGCGTGATCATGATGGATTAGACCTAGCCTCGCATGCCAGGCTCTTTTCCCGTGAAGAGAAAAGGTTAGAGTATAGGAGGTCCGAGGAAAAGGGCCTGGCATGTGAGGCAGTAACGAGTCCGGAGAATGGTTCAATTTGGAAGGGAATCATGATGCCAATCTCATCATTCCCGGACATGTATTTTGACGAGGTGAATGTGACCAAGCTGACTTACTGTAGATTAGATCGGTAATCATGTGGACAGTAGGGACCCGCCTATTCAAATGCGCAACTGCGCATTCCGTGACACATCGTGTTCTGTTTGACAGCCGGTGACAATCATGACCTCTAAGTTTGCTGCTATCATTCTACTTGTGCTAGTCATGGTGAGCGGATCTGAGGGCTGGCGACGCCGTCGATCGGGTTCGCCGCCAACTAATGTCCAAACACAGAAAGAGTTGACGCTTTCGGCTTTGGCTCAACGTTCCGAAAAGGTAAGAGCGACGGGCCGGGGGGGGGGTCCTTGTCGCTCCGTGAAGTACATGCCTACATGCGTGTTTCTTTTGTTCACTCGTAGCCGATTGAAGCGCTCGCCTTTATTCAACGCTATCTCGGCCGTTTTGAAGACCAGCTCAATAAAGCGGAAATGAACGACGTTTTCGACTCGGCTACTACTAAGGAGGACGAGTACGGCCGAGACAATTTGAAGAAGGACGTTGGGGCGTTGCTTTCAAAGCTCGCACTCAATGAAAAGTATGCGTAAATTAGATAGACGCGTTTGGATGCCGATCAGTTCTTTCAGCGCCGCCGATCTCCAACGTTTCATTTCCGTACTCGACGACTACGAGAAAACCTTGTGATCGGAAAGCCGCCGAGACTTGGACAGTCTGGCGTGAACTTCTGTTAGAAGCCTTGTCTTTGAGTGTTTGCGTTCGTTGCTGATGTCTTTGGTGTTAATTTCTCCATGCATGCCAATGCAAAATTACTTGTCAACGGCGCCCCAGCACGTACGCGAGAGTTCGGCATTTTCTTTCTATTTCTCGTAGAACGCGATCCTCTAAGCCGCGTGGAAGCGGAGTTGGATTAATTTAAGTGTCAGATTTATGACAGTAAATATTTCTTAGTATTGCGCATGTCGATATGTCCTGAACAACGTCACGTGAGAAGAAAAGCGTCTTTGCATTCTCAATGGCTCTGGTTTTACGGTTCATGCAGAACGATAGAGGCGACGGGTTGACCGAGGTAGGAGAAGAACCTTTTTCGGCGCGTCTGCCTAGTCGTCACGAGAAGTTTATGAACGATAGAGGCGCGAGAGACAAATGAAACGAGAAAAATAGACTTGTAGCGTTATATAGAGCTAAGGGAGTGTGATATGGAGCGAAGGGATCGAGAACTCCGGCGATGTATCTTCGCAATCACCATTAGGGAAAAAATGAGCGTTGGCTCGCAAAAAAATAATGAGTGCATGGTTCTGTAGTGAAAATAAGCGTGCTGCATGGCCTCCCTAAAAAGGCAGAACTAAAGGACGGGTCAGGGTCAGTCTCTAGCAGCCGTTGCCCGGCTCAAAAGGCGGAGAAAATCGCATGAAAATAGACGGCTGTCTATCTACTGACTTTCGTCCAGTGGTGGATACGTGCGATTTCCGCTCGATTATGCATGTGGGAGACCTTGTTAGTCACGTAACATTCGTGGCGTAGAAGAATAATCTCCATATATTATTTGGTTCTTGATTTTTGATTTTTTTTTAAGATCGCTGATGTGAGCATACAGATGGAGGAGTCGTGTGACTTTTGGGAAGCCAAATCGCAGCAATCAGAAGCCATTTTCAAAGACGGGTCAAGGCAGAGATACGTCTGTAACTGACTTCCGTCAGTGGTCGAAGGTGAGTTGGGCGCAATAGCCGCAAAACGACGGCATCAGTTGAACAAAAAAAACGACGACAACACGACACTAAACGAAAAACCAATCAACCTCGCTCGGCAACGAAGAAAAAAAGCAATCATCAAATATTGAAAAAGCTATCTGCAGATTGATTTGTGTCGCTTGTAGTCCGCCTTCTGGCACAGGCGATTGCAATAGTAGACGCTCCTGCATCGGCCGCACTTCATCTTCGTCTCAGCCTTCCCACACGAAGCGCACCTGCGCGCCGTCGTCGCCGCCTGAACGGCGGCATCATCACGATTCACTTCTACGTTGACATCGACTTCACGAAGCGGCTCGACAATCGTCGCCTCGTTGCACGTGAAGTGAACGTTTTGGATCACCGCGTCGACGACGTCGCAATCGAAGGCAAATCCGTACGTTTCCCGCATCGAAACGACGAGAGATTCACGTTCCGCTTTCGACATTGAATCATAGGTCATGAGTCGACGAAAGATGTCTGCGCCGAATCGATTGTCGCCTTGAGAAGCGTAAACTTCTCAAAGGGATCGTGTCGTCGAAAGGACGACGACGACGCGTCGAGGTGCGACGCGTCGGACATCTTCATATCCGCAAAATCGCTCAAAATCTCCAACTCTTTGACGCACTTCCGAACGGCTTCGTACCGATTGCGTTGATCGAATGGCAACGCCGTTTGCTTCAACGTCACTATGTACTTCTTCTTTTCCTCGTTCGACTCCAGGATCGGTTTGATCATTTCCGACGGGACGCCGAGCGTCGTCTCGTTCGGCTCGAACGAACAGCCGAGTCGTTCAAATTCGTCCAGGGTGAGGTAGGGTCTAGGAGAGTTCGAGTCGGTGCGATCGGTTTCGTTGAAATCGTCTTCTTCTTCTTCTTCGATCGCTTCGATTCCGTATAATGTGGAAAACTGCTCCTTGCCTGTTTTGGTGAGCGCAAGACGATGTCGGCCGAGGGCGTAGGGATCGACGTAAATTCCGTCCTCGTGTTGCATCTAAGAGACGTGAAGGTTAGGTCAGATATAGAATTGCCCTATAGTTTTTCCGTTCGTTTACCTCTGGTAGAATTTTTATTATCTGATCCGCGGGGCTGAGGTCGTCGTAGACGCGCAGTTTCTTCACCTGTTCGACGAGATTCTCGCGTCGAACTTTTCCCATCAAGTACATGCCCTGTTGCGTCAGATATTTGTGGAGTTCCTCCGTCGTCATGGCATCGGGATCCCTATCGACGATTTCCGTCCAATTCCGTATCTCGCTCTGAGGACGATTCTAATGAAACGAGGAAATAGATTTTGAGGTTACCTTGTGTAAAAGGACTCACTCTATCTTTTGACAGATGTCTCTTTAGCTGGGCCATATAATCGTCGCTTAGCCCATACTGCCTCATGGGATTCGACTCGAAAGCGGGCGGAAGAGACTGAAACTTTAGCCTCTGTTCCTCCATCGTCGCCTCTATCAACGCTTTCTCCTTTCGCCGTTGCTCCTCATCCGCTAGCTGAACAAATTCGTCGTACGTTTTCGCCGTCTCCGGCGGCATCAGTCGTCGCTCGGACTCCTCTTCTTCATCATCACCTTTACGCTTTTCTTCTTCTTCTTCTTCGGATTCCCCTGCTTCTCCTTCGCCTTCGCGCATCGTCGCGTCACGCGAGTGACGGCCGGAACCAACGTGATACGATGAAAGATGTCGAAAGGGAGCTCGTCGCGTAGCCTGTCCCACTCCGTCGACGACATCGTCTCGTGCATTCGTTTCAACATGGGAACGTACTTACCAAGCAAATCGTTGAACCACTCGGCGCGACGGCGCGCTGACTCGCACGCGGACGCGCGCAACGCGTCTACGACATCATCGCAGTGCGTGACGACGAAGTGAAGTTGCCGACGCGCGAGTGGCATGGGCACGCGCACGCCCGCCTCCTCGTCGATCACAATCCACTCGTCGTGATCGTGCACCGCTCGTTCGCCGGGGGCCTTGATCAAGACGTTCTGCAGTCGATCGGCGACGAGACGGAGAAACGCGTTGAAATGCTCGTAGCGACCATTCGCAATCGCAGCCACCAACGAATCGACGTCGTCGAGATCGAGAGCGCGTGCGAGAAGTCGCGCCGATTTTTCGTCGCGCGGATCGAGATCGCACGCTATCGTCATGACGACGACCGTCTCCCTATCTCGACCTCCCAGCGCGAGGAGACACTCGGCTTTGCGCTGGTATCCCTTCACCCAGTCGGGTTTGACCGTTAGGCATCGTTCGGCGTCGCGCAACGCACGGTTGAGCCGATTGGCCAGCTGGTGCACTTGCGAACGTCGATGGTAAGTTAAGTGCGCGTCAACTCTGCTCACTTCCAACGCTCTATCGTAGTGCTCCAACGCCTTGTCGAAATTTTTGAATTTCGCCTCGCGATCGCCGAGTCGACGCAACTCGACGACTTTGCCGACGTCGTCATAGTCACGTGGTATCTCCGGCGTCGAAGGTTCTGATTGGATAAAACGCATTAGTTTGCGTCGGTTGTTCGAGGTCACGTGAAGCAGGTTACAAAGGTATTTTGCCAATCCGATGTCATAATCGTTGAGGGCCTTTATGACGTCGAAACAGTGTTTGGTGACAGTTGGCACTACCATTTCGGGCAACGCTTCGAACGAGACGACGTTGCGTTCCGGACACGGGTCCCACGAGGAATCGGCGCCCCACTCGTTCGCGCAGCGATTCGCGAATCGACGATAGCACTTGGGATGACGTAGTCTGGGCATGCGTCGCGATTCGCATACCAACGATGACGTCATTTTTCTTGGATCCGGGACGTACTTGAGATGCCATTCCGCTGCCATGACGACCAGTGAGACGTTCGTCACCGACTCCTTGCACTCGGGACATTGAAAACAGCGTTCGCCTGTGGGCCACGTGTCGCGATCTTTCGGGTCACGTGTGTAGAGATTCGCGAGGAATTCGACGTCGGCGCCTGTGCAACGGGCGACGTGATGCGGCGCGTTGGGAAAGAGATGAACGTCGGGCATCATGGCGTTGAGCACGTCGAGTCTCTCGTCGCCCGTGCGCGACAGACGATCGGGGTCCTCTTGAGGAGCCCCGGCGGGCGGAACGTGGCTCACGGCGAGAACGCTGAACGTCTTTCCTTTGACGACGACTTTGGAGAATTTGTAGCGGCCTGCCGGAGGCTTCGCACTGCGAAAATCCATGGGAATTATACGGGATCGCACAGTACGGACACTCAGCCTTTGACCACGGATTCTAGAATCCGTGCTTTGCCCTTTCCAAGCGTGCCTTGCCTTGGGACCTGAACGCGTACGCATTGTACGTTCGACTAACCGGTTTTTCTCCCTCCTAGATTACCTCTAGTTGTTCTAAGTTGAGTAGGTACATAGGCTACAACGTTTGCAAGAGCATTGCTGCTTTTTTATCTCTGGGCTTGGCTGCTCAAGCCTTTTTTCTTTTTAGGAGCTTGTGTAGCGCGTACAACGATATTGTATCCAGATGTGGATATTGGCAAGGAAGTGAAAATCATGGAAGTGAGACTTCACGCGAAAATACAAGTGGAGTTTGGATTTTAATTGGGAATCAATTCTGCCTCTCTTTTACGGTCCTTACAATCCTCAGGAACTTTTACGCCCAAGGCGGCGAATAAATTTGTACAAGGTTTGTGAAAATTAATTAAAAGATGTACCCTTTTTTAATTTTTTTGTTCTAGGAATAAGGAAGCAGAAGAAAGAAAAAGGACTGCGATCCATGTGACAGTATGGCCTAATATTAGTTAATTGCTTCGTGCTCCAGGGGCTCTCAGGCAAGTGACATAAATCGTTATCCTTTCCCTTCGCTCTTGCCTAGTGATCCTCGTCTCCTTTTAGAACCCTGGTACATGTTGGAAACGTGTGTCTTATCTGGAAACTCTCTTGTTCTTAATATACTGCGTCATGACGTCGTGGAAGAAAGAAAAGAACAGAGAAATGACTTTATAGATCTTTTAGCTGACAATTATTTTCTAGTTTTTTTGTGGTATAGTCGTAGCAGTAGTAGTCGTTGTAGCGTAGTGATGAAAGGGGTCCTGAGCATGACCCTAAATTTGAAACTGCTTCGGGACCTTCTTTGAGAGGTCTCGTGTGCGCGAGGAAAGAAGGCGCGTCGCACGCAGACAAACTCGCATGAAAGTCATGATTTTTTATTAAATATTAACCCGGAAATAAACCGGAAATAACAAAAAAAATTTGCGCAGAGGTCTTCCTGTCGTCGCTGTCCACCTGCACAGGCCGCGAGGACCCGTACAGGCTTCGGTTGGGTGGGGGTCAACCTCACTACTCCCCCGTCGGAGTTGGAGCCTGTTTAGTCTCCCGGCTCGGACGCCTGGGACCGGCAGCGCTCGGATGTGAGTTCTGCCGGCCTGGTTCCAGGGGGACCGCTATTGTAACCCACCGCGTCTTGCCCAAGTGGGGTGGCAGTTTATCACTCGTGCCACTGGAGTAGGGGTTGGGCTCCCCTGCGTTCAAGCCACTTTTAACCTCTCTGGCTCAAGAGTTGGGCCAGTTTTATTTAGTCACCTCGGGGCCCAGAGGTGAATGACGACTTCCGACAGCTTCTCGAATGTGCCAGCGGCCTGCGTTTGAGCCACGGAGCAACTTCCCTGCCACTGGGCTTCTGTGGTTCTCCCATCCTTCTAATGATTCGTTGTCGTCACTACACGCGGTTCCGCACGACAGACGACGCCGTCAAAATGAATATCTCGAAATAGAAAGAAAATGACTTAATTTGCTTATTGCAACAATCCTTGTCATTCAGTTGCCACCTTGACACCCATACTGAGGATTCTCTCAACTTAGTCCCAAGATATCAAAAATTTCTTATCTTTATTGATCTTCATTTTTGAATTGTAAACATCGGGATACTTCCGTTGAAGCACGAAAAACGCCAAAGCAAAAGCCGACCCTCCAAATAAACGAATAAGAATACAAGCACGTGGAATCATAAAGCCAACCTACAGGTATTAGTTTGATAGTGAGAAACAAACAATGATCATTATGCATTTTGTACCTGCGATTGGTGGTGCTATACATGATGCTCGACGGTCCTTCGGCGAACAGTGCCCAGCCCAACGCCTGAGGAACCTGCTCCTTGCGAACGATGCTTCCCACCACGACTATCGACAGGATAGCACCTGAAAAGAATCCATAAACGACGATAAACGTTACAAAGCCGCCGTAGTTTGTTATAAATAGCGTGCCAAATACGGCAACGGCTCAGGAAGCGGCGCAGATTCGAAAAAGATATATTGGACGTCTTTTTTTGTGATTAGCGAAGAGGCCAATGACGGAGCATGCACGGAACCGACGCCCATCTAGATGGACGAGATAGTCGGCTTCGGATTCGCAGACGCGCAAATCAATAGCATAGCGTACCTATAAGAGAAAGAAAACAGCTTCAGTTTCAAGGCCTCGATCTTGAGCAGCTCGTTGAAAAGGATCCCAGATGCGAACAATGCGCCGCCGGCTAAGCAGTACGAAATGAAGGCTACGACGCCGACATCAATGGATAATCGTAGCTCCCACAGACGAGCTAAACAAATCGCCATTGATTCGCTGGAGAAGCACGCTAAGGGTCACGAGCCTGCTGAGCCTGCTAGCTGAGTCGCAACTCGAGTAGACTCGAGTGCTAATTGACTATGTGCGGAAGAAGGACGAGAGCATGCACCGCACAAATCGACGAGAACCTGACGCCTTCTAGGAAACGGAAGATCGCCACCCCTAAAGGGCCGCCACAACCGTATCTAGGCGACTTGAGTTTATCCTGATATTGCTCGCACCAATCATGCACCAAACTCGAGCACAGACGGCGAACGAGAAAACTTCTCTGCATATGTCACGTGACTATCCGTTATGATGTCGATTACTATAGGTCAATACCCAAATACACAGAAAAGAGAAATAGTATACGTAACGCGTGTAGTACAAAATGGAAAACGCGTCTATGCTCGCAGAAACCGCTGGCAATAAACACTACGACGGTTTCTTAGACATTTGCTATTTAATGAGTCGCCACCGAGGTCAGGTCTGGAACATTGACGATGACTCGTCAGATGGAACATTGGAGCAAAGCGACGGTTTTTTGGTTTATTCTCCCTTCTAATTATTGATGGAAATATTACTGTTATATAATGGCGCTGCAGAGCAAGAAGGGGAAATAGCGTACCATGATAACTCGTTATGAATTTGCTCTCCTCTTGGCATTCAAATTTTCCTCTTCGTTCTTTTATACAGCAATTGGCTGTTCTTTTCTTGGGTTTCACCAAAGAACGTGACACTAATGGCGTTGTCAGAGCTAACCTAAGGCCTTTTCTGCCTACTAAGTGACGATCAGATAAGTGGTGGGTTCTAGTGACGTTGCCAACCTTTAGGAGTTCTCGAAAGTAGATTGGCTTCGCTAGCATCCAAGCTAGAGCTAGAGCACCTTTGCCCGACAGCAAAAAAGTTCAGCTATATCCTACACTCTCCCGTTTCACTTTGGACTTCGCCAAACGATTGCGCCCCTGCGAGAATAATTATATTCCTCAGCCTCCAAATTGCATTGCACATGCGCTTCGGAATAACTTCCACTTCAGCTTCAGCGTTCTTCGGCCAGTCACAACATCCGCTCCCTCCAAATCTCAACGGTTACCAAAGGGTCAGACGCGTCGATGAAAATATCACGGAAGCGTGCCGGTGAGACAGCGGGTGGGCCGTTGAACACCTGAATGTATAGCGAGAAGGATATCGGAGAACCTCAATTAGAGTCTTCTTGTATATACGAACCTCTCGTCCCGTCGCAACGCTCTTAGATCGTTCAAAGACCTCCCGCGTTATAGCACGACTCTTTTCGACTGCTTCCGGATCTTTTCATTTCCGCGTTCCTGCATGGCCAGCACTCGAAAGGGTTTCCTCGCGTTCCACCTTTTTTTTATTTACGTTAGTTCTTGTTTTTCTCGTCGTATTCGTCGAGACGACGACGACGTGTCAAGACGTCGATTTTCGTTGCGACAACGGACGCTGCGTCGATCGCGCGCGTATTTGCAACGAGTTCGACGACTGCGGCGATCTTTCGGACGAGACTAACTGCACTGCTACGACGAGCTTGTCATGTCCTGACGACGAGTTTCAATGCGCGAATGGCCGCTGCATTGCCCAGTCGGGTCGCTGCAACGGATACAACAACTGTGGGGATTATTCGGATGAGCGCGACTGTCCGACAACGGCACCCACCACGGGCTGCGCTGACTATCAATTTAAATGCAACAACGGAAAATGCATTTTTTACGGTTGGCGTTGCAACGGCGGCGTCGACTGCGGCGACGCTTCGGACGAGGAGAACTGCAACGTTACCACGGCGCCGCCTGCGTGTCCCGGCGATGATCAGTTCAAATGCTCGAATGGCCAATGCATTGAGAAGCATCGCCGTTGTAACGGTAAAAACGACTGCGACGATAACTCCGACGAAGACTGCGATTGCTACGACGACTACGACGACTACTACCACGACTACGACTACAACGACGAATTTCGATGCGCCAATGGAGACTGCATCGTCCATTGGTATCATTGCAACGGTCACATAGACTGCAGTGATAGGTCAGACGAGTGGGGATGCGACGAAACACCGGGGCCGGATCCCACTACGCCCTATAGTCGTTGCCATGGATACGATCTATTTCAGTGTCGTAACGGTCAATGCGTGCTGAACTATGAACGCTGCGACGGTGCAGACGACTGTGGGGATGATTCGGATGAGCGCGACTGTCCGGCATCCACGGGCTGCGCCGACTGGCAATTTCAATGCGACAACGGACAATGCGTTTTTTACAGTTGGCGTTGCGACGGCGGCGTTGACTGCGGCGACGCTTCGGACGAGGAGAACTGCAACGTTACGACGGCGCCTCCTGCGTGTCCCGGCGATGATCAGTTCAAATGTTCGAATGGCCAATGCATCGACAAACATTGGCGTTGTAACGGTAACAACGACTGCGACGATAAATCGGACGAAAAGTGCCATTGCTACGACAACTACAACGACGAATTTCGATGCGCCAATGGAGACTGCATGACGAATTGGTATCATTGCAACGGTCACATAGACTGTAGTGATGGGTCAGACGAGTGGGGATGCGACGAAACACCGGAGCCGGCCTATAGTCGTTGCCATGGACACGATCAATTTCAGTGTCGTAACGGTCGATGCGTTTCGAAACATGAACGCTGCAACGGTGCAGACGACTGCCGGGACTATTCGGACGAGGAGGATTGCGGTTCCGTATTTGAGTGTAGAAATGATGAATTCCGATGCGGCAACTCGGAGTGTGTGTCGAGATCGGATCGTTGCGACGGTGTTGACGACTGCTCCGACGGATCGGACGAGGTGAGATGTCAACTTTGCTATGATTACAAGGACTCATTTCGTTGCGATAACGGACGGTGCATCAAATCGACTTACGCCTGCGACGGCGTTGACAATTGCGGCGACTATTCGGACGAGCGAAACTGCGCCGCAGGTAAGATTAGATATAACAAGGAGATAGATCATGGCTGGTGGAGTTTTATCGGGCTTCAGTTTGAATTGTAAAATTATAACCGGATACTATAAACAGAAACGACCCTTCAATTAATTAAACGCCTCTCTGTAGCAACCCTACTTTCTAGCCCTAATCTGGCCAGACAGATTCTTTATATTATTCAATCTCTTCTAGGTTTGTCTACTACAACTATAATTGCCATTGCGAGTGGTGGAGCTGTCTTTGGTCTTATTCTGCTCGCCTTTGTCATCACAGCGTGCGCTCGAACAAAGAAACGACGCCTGTTCCGTCGCAATCCCTACAGTGTTCTACCGCTGCCCTACACGCCCCGAAAGCCCACCACCGTTTCTCTACCGTCCGTGACGCCGCTGTCTCAGGATGCCGCGGCGCATGCGGGAGTGGCGAGGGAGCCGAGTGAGGGCAAGAGTGCCGCGGAGGCGTATTCTCAGCGTCCTGCTGCTGACGACGCTGAGAATGATCTACAGCTGGTTGCATAATTAATGACGCCACGCAGACACAGACAAACGTTGTACAGTATTGCTGTTTGCCTTTGTCGCTGAATTGAGGTAAAACGGGTTTCGCGCTGTGCCTTTATGTTACTGCATGTGTCGTCAATAAATGCACGAACAGAATTTCAGATGACGTCACACGGTGGGTACGTGCAGAACCGTATATACGGCTCTGGGTACGTGAAGACCAACGTATGCCTATCTGTACGACCGTTTTCTCCTAGGTGACATAATTCTCTGTCTCTAAGGGTCTTTTATAGATCGGGCGATTAACGGTTCGACGGCAAAAAATTGCAGACAGCGTGCGTTTTTGTGCCTCACGGCGGATCTTCCTTCTTTTGCTCGTTCGCGCTGTATGACGTGGCTACTGTTTCCTACCTTGCATATGGTTGAACAAAGGCCGCTTGAAAACGCCGCAAAGAAGGCAGTTCATCGACCCATAAACGCGCGCTATCATCTCCAGTAGACACTGTAGGATCATAGATAGAAAAGAAGTACAGTCAGTAGACTGAATCTAACCGTCGTTTGGCAACTGAATTGTCTGCATGACTGCTAAGATGTCGGCGCAAGATTTGACTGCCTCCACACGGCAGCAGAACGGTCAGCTCAAAATTCTCCCTTTCAAAGATCAGTGTTCATTTCATTGTTTGTTACATATGTACTCTGCTATATTTAGACGATTTGCATCCTCCTCAACAGCACAACGGAGGAGATCGGGTAAACAACCAGCTTAAATTCTTCCTTTTATGGTCTGCGTAAACCGATACACTGACGTTCTTTTACACATTACGTACCAAATCGCTATGAGCTCTTCACTTGAGAGACGTCACGAAAATACGTCATCACCGGGTATCATATAATAAATAATATTTAGACCGAGGATTCTCTCAACTTCGTCCCAAGAAAAGATATCGAAAATGTCTTATCTCGATTGATCTTCATTTTTGAATCGTAGACACCGGGATGCTTCCGTTGAAGGTAAGGAACAAAAGATAGTACGAAAAACGCCAAAGCAAAAGCAGACCCTCCAAAATAGAACGAATAGGAATACGAGCACGTGGCATCGTAGAGCCAACCTAGAATGATTATTGTGTGTGTATGCATATGCAGTACATTTTGGTACCTGCAATTGGTGACGCTATGATGCTCGACGGTCCTTCGGCGAACAGTGCCCAGCCCAACGCCTGAGGAACCTGCTCCTTGCGAACGATGCTTCCCACCACGACTATAGCAAACGACAGGATGGCACCTGAAAAGAATCCAAAAACGACCATAAATGCTACGAAGCCGCCGTAGTTCGTTATAAAAAGCGTGCCGAATACGGCAGCGGCACAGGAAGCGACGCAGACTTGAAAAAGATATATTGGACGTATTTTCTTGTGATTAGCGAAGAGGCCAATGACGATGCGACCGAGCACGGAAGCGACGCCCATGTAGGTGACGAGATAGTCGGCGTCGGATTCGCAGACGCACAAATCAATAGCATAGCGTACCTATAACAAAGAAGGAAACTGCTTTATATGTGTGAAAAGACTATTTGCACCACTATTCTTACCATATGTACTATGGGAACGGTAGCACCTAGGAACATGATGGCAACTCCAATAAAATAGAAAATAAATGCCGGACTCCTCAAAAGCGAGCGATCAAAAATTCGTCGTTTCTGTCGACTGCCGCTCTCCTCCTCCTCTTCGTCGCCCTTGATTTTTCGATAGACGATCAACGTTAGCGCGGACGTGGCGAGGAAGCAAAATCCGAAGACGCGAAGATACCAGCGCCAGCGAAATCTTTTTATGATGGCGTACGAAATTGGACCGAACGCCGCCGTGCCGACACCCATGCCGGACGTGGTGACGCCGTTCGCTGCGGGCCCGTAGCCTCGTCTACGCCAGTGATCGGATACAATCACTAGAGAGCTCGTGTAAAGAAAACCGAAGCCAAGGCCTCCCAGGAGACCGTAAGGCAAAACGAACGTAATGACTGATGAAGTGAACGATGCGGCTATAAAGCCGACGCCAAAGAAAAGACCGCCGGCCGTAGCGACGGCTCGCGGGCCAAAGCGATCGATTAGAATGCCGGACGGTAAGCAAAAAATCGTCGCAAAGAAAAAGAAAACCGAGTACGTCCACGCTATGAGAAGGAAGAAAGAAAAGAACGAATATTAGAGACTATCATACTTGGAGTTAACACTTGTATTAATTAACTAATTAATTTAATTAATTAATTAATTAAATTATTTAATCAATATCCTCGATACCCGCGAGATACTTTTCGACACTTTACCTGTGCTTCCTCTGCTTTGGCCAAATCCGCCGCATTCCGATTCGAACGATAGGACAGGAGAGGCAGCTGTGATCGACACGTTGCCTTCGGCTGACGTATAGCCGCCGCACAATTTGCGTTCGCAAGTGTCGTTCGACGTGCAAGTAGCGCTGTCGTTGGAAGAAACCGTGGAATTCCACGCCGTTTCTCTACTATCACAGGGTCTCTTGAGCAGCTCGTTGAAAAGGATCCCAGATGCGTACATCGCGCCGCCGGATAAACAGTACGAAATGAAGGCTACGACGCCGACTGCAATGGATAGACGCAGCTCCCAAAGACGAGCTAAACAAATCGCCATTGATTCGCTCAGAAGCACGCTAAGGGTCACGAGACAGACAAATCTAATTATGACAATCCAGAGATTCGCTAAAAAACTTGCTCAGCTTCCTGGAAATGTTCGAAATTCTAAAACGACCAGTTCTACCAAAAATGACAGACAAAAGAAATCGTACAGAAAATGATCCAAGGTACGTTCTCAAACCTCAAGGGATGGATACAAAAACAACTAGTCTTGTAACGATATCACTGATGCTTTTTGCTGTACAGAGCTGAAAGTAAATCATTCGACGTGGGCTTAAACGTTGAGTAGCATTTGGGGCACAGAGCGTTCAATACGTCACCGCGGAAACTGGATACTGGCGACCTCTTCCCGCATTTTGGGCACATGCAATGTAAATCTTCTAGGCTTGGAAATTTGTCTGCAAGTTCTTTTGATCTTCTTACGGCTTCCCTTTTATATGCTTCACGTTCTGATAGCGTAAGATCGTCCTCCTTCCAGTAGATGTCAAAAAACTCCATCTCGTCGAGCACGTTCTCGTCCTCTACTCGAAAAAATCCTCCGTCTGCAAAGTGTGTCCCCCACGAGTTCATAAATGTCAAACTGTCTGGGTCACATCCAGTCAGCACCACAGCGTGCCTGACCTTTCGGCCAGTGTACGACCCTATGAAAAGTGACAATAATTTATGTAATACCTGGCAGTTCATTTGTTAACACTATTGATAATTAATTAATAAACGTACATTTTATAAAGTTGAATAAATTTAACGGAAAACGTTTTGTTGTAAGAGTATCACTGTATTTTACCTTGTAAGTCGCTTTTGTGAAGAATTCCCTGTCTCGTGGTCTGGTAGAACGCATGAAATTTATCCCACTGCTCTTTATAGAGAGAAAATCTGGCTACTAAAGCTCGCCTTTCATTAATGGCCTTTCGAGCACCTCGCTCATCCGTTTTGCAAAATCGCAAGCGATACTCGTTGCATACCTCGTTAAGGACCCTCTCGGTGTTTGCCCCATAAATTCCGTATTGGGCAATGATCACAAGACGAATGCTTTCAAAGGATGGGTAGCCTCCAAATCGGCCGACGATTCGGTGCATCGCGAGATGAAACGCCGCTGCTATTGCGTTAGCGTAGCACGTGCCTCTTTCTTGCTCCGCCGGCTCGAATTGATTTTTTATGTGGTCGATGTAGTCTGCAAGCGGCACCTTCTCAATGATATCAAGCAGTGCATCGCAGGGCTGGTTGATGTGTGAGACTACAATTCTGCAGAACTCGTCGACCACTTCCAAACTGTTGGCCTGGACAAACAAACGACTTTCACCTGACAAGGGAAGTTCCCATCCGTGATCAACGAGGTATGATATCGGCGTGTGACTATTTTTCATCGATGAGCTCATGTCAAACAGTGCTCTTCTGCCATCGTCGTCTGCCCAGCTATCATCTGGTTCGTAAAGCAGTTGTTTAGGGTTATATAGATAATCAACTGTCAGGTAACAAGTCACTATAGTTACAGATAACGAGCGAAATCCGTAACTTTTGACAATGTCGCGTGGATCGCCATCGGTCGATTGTCCGTCGGATAAAATGAACAAAACTTTTCGATGTTGAGAGCAGGAGTCAAAAACATTTTGAACGTCTTGTAGTGCTTTGCACATCGGGGTGCCGCCAAAAATGTACGGCTTGATAGGATCCAACGTCTTACGAATTTGATCGTGTGCAGTTTTCGCAGAGGCGTCAGGACCTATAGCAAGGAGGTCGTCAAGTATCTCAGATGCTTTCTGAACTGGTATGGGTTTCAACGTCAGTAGATTCGGCATTTTTTCCTTTATGATTTCTTTCGCTCTTCGGTACGCATCCGAGTTTTTTACCAAGCTTTGTTCTTTCTGCTTTAGGACCCGATTAAAGAAACCGCCAACGAACGGCACATAACCAGCTCCGTCAACCACCCCCCCGACGACAAACGTCTTGCTGCTTCCCGGAATTAGATTAAGCATTTGGAGCGTCAACGCCCGATTATCGCGTAAAAACTGTTCCAGAATTAATGCTTCATTTTCGGTGAGTGAATCGCGAATCCACCTTTCTGCGTGGGCAACATCATGTCTTCTTGCTAGCCTAATCAACGGTTGGTAGGCGTTCTCCCGCCGGCGTTGTGAGAGACACTCCAGCAGCGGCAAAATGTCACCCACGGGGGGAACTTCTTCAGCTTCGAGTCCAAAAGCGCAGGTGAAAACAAATTCTCTCCGATTGTGACGGCTGGCTTCTCGTTTGACTATGTTAATGATTGTTGTAATGATAGCGTGTGAACGCTCAACCTTTGCATCACTTGAATCATGCATGCGATAGGTGTCTCTCATGGAGCCCGATACGTCAACCATGATTCCAACGATTGCCTCCTCCATTAGCGGAAAATAGTGAAACGTTTAGTCTATAAAACAAAGAAAAAGAGAGCATGCTATTGACAACAATTTTATTTTAGTACGGGACAACTGCTCTGCCTTGGGAATGCATCGCTGTAAAAGTTGTAAAAACCATTCTACTAAATTTAGAACCAACTCACGTGGCAATTGATAAGACAATCAAATTAAATTAGAATTTTTTGCGGGGGACGGGGTGCGCAGATCACATGATTCCTGGAAACTAAGTTCAGTTCCGACTAATTTCATGCTCCCACCTAAGCTGCCCCCGCGGACCCACGGCTCCGCGCCGCGCCTGTCCTGTCTCTTTGTAATCACGCTTTACGACTTGTTTGCACTCAAGCAAAGGACAAGCGCATATTGGCGGCTGCCAGGCGTAAATAAAGGGACGTTTCTGCTTGGGGTGTGACGCACCCGCCGCTGACGTCTTGCATAAAAACGTCTAAAACCTATTTGAACGCTCTAGCATCCATACTCAATAGTCGTACGCTGCTTTGTTCGACAGGGATTTGCGTGTTTGACCAAAGCTTGTCGGGCCACGTAGCACAGGGTTCAGTTTCAGTTACGTAATTTCAATATCTATATGTGCATGCACTCGGTGTCTTTCGCTGCACTGTCAAACAGGAGCTTAATTAACGGTAAGCACTAAACGCCTGCTTGCAGTTTGCTAAGCCAAATCAAAAGAAATGGGCGCGTTCAGGGCTTTTCTGCATTATGAATGGCCGGGGTTCGATGGATCGATTATAAGCCGGCTTATAGTTTGCTACAACGTTCGCGGGAAGCATTTACCTGACGACTGACTTCGGACGAGTTACGACGATGGCTCCTCTGCTGGCGGCCGATAAAATGCGTGTGTCTTGTCTAGCTCATCTCCTTTTATGGACGTCACATCAGAATGCGCATGTGAGATTATAAGGTCACCCCCACCACTGTATGCAAAAAGGAGATGGCGCGCAACCTTGATAAGACTCAGTTTCAAGTACCTCTGTCTTCTTATTGCATTGTTCGTTTCGTATATGCAAAGTGTTGCACCTTCAGTGCTCCTAACGACGTGAATTGCCAATTCTCTCCTGTCAAACAATTCCTTTGAACATCAGCAGATAAGGGGTTTAGTTTCGCTTACCCGGGTAACTTTCGGAGCAGTGCCAAACATCAATCTTTTCAAAACTCCAATCAGTCACTGATTTTGATCTGGCCTCTTGAACAAGTCCGCAGGACGTTGAACAAAGACGAAGCCCTCAATGCCGAGCATGGCCAGAATATATCCAAGCATAACAATTCCTGTAAGATTTTCATTTTATGCCATTTTCACTGCAGCTTCTCTATCGAAACATCCGTAGTAGAGTATGAGTGAAAGATGTCTTTGTACGTAGGCCTAAGTATGAGTGTAAGCCGTTGAAGACGTCGTTACCTCATCTACATAATATTCTATATTATATACTGATACTGTACCTGCATTTAGGTTTTAGTAGATAACTTCGTCTCCTCCAAATTCCCTGCAACGTTTGTTGCAAAATTGAAGCGTGGGATATTTATGAGTCTGCGGTACAGTCTCGACATCTCGTTTATTTGCTGGTAAGGTTTACGTAACGAAACGAGTGACTCTCTTTTCCCAAGGTAATTTCTGGAGCACTGGACGCATTGAAAGGTCGCAGAGAGTCCAATTCTTGCGTTAGGAATCGCTATCGTCCTTAGTGACTTAGTTCCCTGTGCCGCGCACGTCGGTACACGGGCAATGACAAAGACGTGCAACGGGTTGCATGATCCTGAGCGAAATCCGCTAGCGCGGAGCGAAAGTTCTACGGTTCAGCGGAGGCGGTTGCGCACGTTCAATGACGTCGACAGGTGTGTGCCTCTGCATGACGTCACTGCAATAAGAACTGTCCCACACGTCCACGAGTAGGCTACACCATAACTTAGAGGGCAGCTTTGTGACTGTTTCTCTCATTCACCAACGTTTGACTTTCACAGCAACAAATTCTGAAGCTGACAAATCACTTTCTGCGAAATCTTTCCGGGTGTCCAAAACAATTTTGAGACGAGGGACGATTGTCTGAATATGCCTAAATCATAGAAGAACAGAGCAGAAATAACGTCGGACGACAAGACAGGACATCCACTTGCGTTTGCCTTTCGTCGGGAAAGACCCCAGAAAATATTTCAATCAAGGTCACGCCAAGACTGTACACGTCGTTAGAAGCAGCCGTTCCTTCGCCACGCGGCATTCGCTCTGCAGCGAGATAGCCAGGACTTACGGACCGGTGGAGAGAGAACTCTGAATAATATGAGCCGCCCGCGGCCCCAGGTCGCCCACTTTCGCTTTCTTATCTCTCGTTACATGCTTAATTAATAAAGTATAATCACAGACATCATGACCGTATTTTATATAGTCTTCTCTCGATCATACTCAACGCTAGAGAGGATGGGTCTAATGTAGGAAGGAAGACGGAAAATACGTCAGCGGCTAAACATGTTTCACATCATGACCATGTTCTGCGGCCCGCGGTCATACGCTCAACCAGGATGGAGAACGGAAAATACCTCAGCTTCCAATCATGTTTTGCGAAGCCAACATCGCGACCCGGGTTCTAACTCAATCTATATAAGGGGGTGAGGTTGAGAGCGGAGACATACAGCTTCGACAACCAAGGTTATCCTACGAGATGAATGTCAAATTAAGTTTTCACTGTCTTCTTGCTCTAATACTATCTCACGACGCTATCAAGGGTAATGACCAGATAGCAACTATGCAGGGATTGATTACGATTTCTTTAGGTGAAGTTCTGACCGACGTTTCTACTAAGGATACCTCTGGTGTCTGTTCAGGACTTCCAGGAATCCCTGGGACTCCGGGACACAACGGATTGCCAGGAAGAGACGGCTTGCAAGGACAAAAAGGAAGCGACGGAACCAAGGGCCCAAAAGGTGACAAAGGAGCTACCGGAATAACAGGTCCCAAGGGGAGTTTGGGAGAGCGAGGACCAATTGGAGTTGGACGAATGGGAACGAAAGGGGAGAAGGGAATAAAAGGAAATCTGGGAGAGCCCGGGCCTCAAGGAGAAAACGGTACCACGCCTTCCACTAATTGGAAGCAGTGTGTCTGGGAGGAATATGACGAAAAAGACACAGGTCTTATAAAGGTACATTGCTATAAGACTTGATATCAGCATACCGGATTTCTTTGCATTAGGAATGCCTTTTCACAAAACGTCACTCGTCTACCGCCTTAAAAGTAGCTTACGCTGCCAATATGAGAGTCCATTGTCATGGGGGCGGCTGCTGTGGACGTTGGTACATCACCTTTAATGGAGCGGAATGCTCAGGACCGATAACAATTGAAGGAGTCGTGTACGTCAATATCAATTCCGATGTTCTTCGACCACGCCATATAGAAGGTTTTTGTGAGAACATTCCATCCGGAATAATAAGGATAGCCGTTCGTGTTGGAAACTGTCCCAATTACGGATCATCTAATCGTTTGTCAGGATGGAATTCAGTTTCGCGCATAATGATCGAAGAATACCCTCAGTCGCAAAATTGACTAAGCGCACTGATGTTACTTTGTTATCTGCGCAGATTCTATCCATAGAGACTAGATGTGCTTGTCTGCCTTTGTGTGTCTGTCAATGAGTTTCGAATTCTTCGATCTTGATCATGACCATCGAGGATCGTTCTGCTCCCGAGGTATCAACAGGGAAATAATTAGGTCCATAGGACGTATAGACGGACGGTGCTAACCTTGGTTCTTGCGAAAATGACACTGCTGACTTTCTAAATCCCTCTCGGCCTCTTTCGTTCGCTTGCGCAATAAAGCATCGCTGGTTAGCGAGGTGGTTACCGTACGACCAAGCTAACACTGAGTTGGAGCGCGTGCTACTGACCAGGGATACGTTCTGAGGTTCTGAGAGACCAGACCCTCTCTCTCCCGGATGTTCTAATCCGTGGGGAGAGAAGGTCTGGAACTGAGGCTAATAGGAGAGTCACAAACAATCGTGCTCATTGTTTCCTCCTCCACTAAAGAAAACGGGGGCGTTCACCTTAAAACTTCCTTTTATGGTTTCAAGTAGCCGCGTTAGTAGACGGATCCAATGTAGTTAGAGCCTACAGTAGCCTACGAAGAACGGAAAAGACGTCAACATTTGATTCTATTTCACGGAGTTGACATCATAACCGCTTCCTATGAGGTCTATATAAACAAGTAAGATTGAAAGCAGAGACACATAGAGCATCGATAACCAAAGACGCTGATGAATTTTAAATCAACATTTCAGTACTTCTACGCTGCTTTGATAATGTTTCATACCTCTGTCGAGGGAAATTCTCCGACATTGGATGAGGTAAAGATACTTCCCTCGACTGTAATTCATTTATGAAGCTGAAAAATAAAATCGTTTCTGCTGAAGGGTTCGTCTGGTGTTTACTCAGGGTTCCCAGGGATTCCCGGGACTCCGGGCCATAACGGATTGCCAGGAAGGGACGGATTGCCAGGAAGGGATGGAATGCAAGGCCAAAAGGGAAGCGACGGAACGAAAGGCGCTAAAGGTGACAAGGGAGCCACAGGAAAGACGGGGCCAAAGGGAAGTTCGGGCGAACGAGGACCCCTTGGAATTGGGAAAATAGGAACAAAAGGAGAGAAGGGACTAAAAGGAAATATGGGAGAGCCTGGACCTCAAGGAGAAAACGGCACAGTTCACTCTATAAACTGGAAGCAATGTGCCTGGAGAAGAGAAGATGCAAAAGATACAGGTCTTATACAGGTAAACTCTACCAACTGAGATTCACAGTGTGCCCAATTCAGAAATGCATTGCAACAGGAATGCGCGTTCAAAAAACGCCACTCGTCTACCGCTCTCAAAGTAGCGTATGCTGCCAATATGAGAGTTCATTGTTCTAAGGGCTACTGCTGTGGACGTTGGTACATCACTTTCAACGGAGCGGAATGTTCGAGACCCATGGCAATTGACGGTGTCGTGTACGTCAATATCAACTCTAACATTCATCGACCTCGCCAAATAGAGGGATTTTGTGAGAACATTCCATCCGGACTGATAACGGTGGCCGTTCATGTTGGGAACTGTCACACTTACAGAACATCCGATCTTGCAACCGGATGGAATTCTGTTTCACGTATTATGATTGAAGAATATCCCCAGTCTCAAAAATGAATCAAAAGTGGCTCTTGCCTAACAGTTGCTCTCCGCGTTTCATTTATGTAAGCTGTAGTACTTATTGCGAAAACAAGTCTAAACAAAAGCCTTCTTCGTGACAACCATTCTGCTTACTAAACAGGCAGTCTACGGTTTCTAGGGACGGTGCTAACCTTTAAAGTAACGTACGCCGCCACTTGGAGAGTCTTGTGTGGGGACGACTGCTGTGCTCACCACCCACTACCAACTGACGGCGACAGCATCAGTTTCAGCAATGCTGATCCCACCAAATAGAAGGATTTGGAGAGAACATTAATTATAGCTAAACTGATACGAGTACAGTAGCCGTTCATGTTGAAAACTGTGATGGCAGTTACGAAACAGACTGGGCTCCACTGGAATACTGTCTGTCTAGCAGGTACTGTATGCATCATCAATCCATGCGTGGCTTTCTCGAAATCGACGTCAAAGAAAAGACAGAGCGACTCATTGAACATGTTATTCAATTCCTAAACAACTACGATTCTGCTCCCTGAGCAACAATCCGCCCAGGACGTGATAATCTCAGGCTTTTGATTGACGTCCACTAGCTTCCTTCTTTCACCTTAGACGTCTTCCGTTCACTCTCCTGGACAAATACCGCTTGGAAAAGACAAAGAAAGCGGTTCGTGAGCGTGAGAGCGCGCGCCATCATCTTCAGGAAGAACAATTGCCAAACGCTGTTGAATGAAAAATTCTTTCTGTGTCTGTTCAGGGTTTCCAGAAATTCCGTGGTTCAAAACCGTTTATGAGAGCCCTGCAAAAAATCCAGAGAAAAGCGTTGTTCAAATTTGGGAAGCCGATCAGAATAGAAGATCTGGCATATCTTCCACGAGCACAACGCAAAAAAGACTAGTGCATGGACAGCCGAAACGGAGCTTCGCCCGGTAGCATTTGCACTTTCACGGTCCCTGTTTCTGTCCTTACTCGTTTCTTAGTGAGTCTTCTCGCTTTCACAAGACGTTGCGTCTCCTTATTCATTCTAAGTATGAGCGTTGGGCAGAGAAAAGCCTGGTGACGAAGAGACGAGTCAACTAAGAGTCTCATTCAATACGCGTCTAAACGACTGAGCCAATAGGAGCTTCGAAAATTCGATTTTCCCGAAAGGGGCCCCAATTTTCTGAAAACAAGCACAAAGAATACTGATCATACGTTAAACAAAGGCCGGCGGTCGTTTGAAGGACGAAGCTTCTGGCGACGTCCGAAAAGGATAAAGTTTTCGTCATGTGACTCGTTGAAGCTCTGGAGCCCGGCTAACGTACTGTAGGCAGAATAAATGGAGGAAAAATATAGCTTCAGCCGTCGTTAGAGAGACAGAATCAACAGTCGGTGCAGGAACTCCTGGCTGAAGGCGTAAGGTTCTGTTAATCGTCGTCAGCGACCTTCGATCGCCCAACTAAGCATCGGCGCTTTACTGCCAATAATGCGTCCAAAGGCAAGCTGGTCAAAGAGTCGCTCGTCTTTGACCGCGCCTACTTTCAACAAGCCCTTTGCGATCCGTCGCGAAACTCTTTCATGACCCGACACGACGAAAGCGCGTACGTTGTTGAAGTTCTTTGATCGCTTTAAATATTTGCGTTCGGAATCTCTATCGTCGTATCAGAGGTACCTCTTAGTTCTCGAAACTATCTTCGGATTAGCCGTTTCACGTCTCCGTCATCGTCTGAGCAAAAATCAGGAGACATTTTGGTGGAGGAGACGTCACTGTGCAACCTACATAAAAAGAGGTCTCTAGACGAGCGCTGAGATCAAATTTCCTAAACAATGACTAATACCTGAAAATGCTGTGAAGGTGAGCAAATCCTCCAGCTGAGCTGTCACTTCTTAGGTCATTTATCTTTACGTACGTTTTACACAAAGAAAATATATATGTATATACATGTAGGGAATTGCTGCATACGCGCGCCTGCTACCAGCAAAAAATACCTGTATAAATAGTGACACATAAATTCACTAACTTGAAAGCGGCCCCGAGCCGCTTGACTGCCATGTCGTATCATCATTCGCTCCAGCGTCTTTTAGCAGTTTCACAATTTCTACCTGATTATTGGCTAGCAACAAAGGTAGACGCCCCAACTAAAGGCTTCAAATTAAACCTGAACTCGAAGAGGAGTCTTTTATTGCATTGCTACAAACCTTGTCGGTCTTATTGACATTCGCCCCGGCATCTATTAGCAGTTTAACAATTTCCACTTGACCTTGACGACACGCTGATGGCAAAGGTAGGTACCCAAACTAAAGGTTCAAGTTAATATAACTTTAGGCAAGTAACGCTTTACAAACCTTGTTGGCCTTATTGACATCGGCTCCAGCGTCTATTAGCAGTTTAACAATTTCTACCGGACCATGATGACACACTGACAACAGAGGTAAGTGCCCAGACTAAACGTTCAAGTCGCCAACAACATTCTTTACGCAAGTAGCGCATTACTACAAACCCTGTCGATCTTATTGACATCCGCTGGAGCGCCTATTAGTATCTTTGCCATTTCGATGTCTCCGTTATCACAGGCTTCACGCAAGAGCTACGAATAAATTAAATGCTGCTATGAGAAGAAGGTTATCTTATAGTATCCTACTACAAACCCCTCGGTCTTTCCAGCTGACATCTGCTCCAGCGTCTACCAGCACTTTCACAACTTCCTTCCCACACGCTGACAAAAGGCATTCGCTCTAGGGATTGAAATAATAAGAACATGCCAAGTTATACACTTTTATGTATACAGACCAAGTCTGCTCTGTTGAGATCCACCGTGGCTCCAGTGGTCAGTAGCACTTTGACAATTTCCACGTCACCCTTAGAGCATGCTGACAACAAACAACTTCTAATAGACTAAAAGATTTCAACTTGAAGAAAACTGCACGATGCAGATCTTGATAGTGCATACCGCTGCATTGACGGCCGCTCCAGCGTCAATTAGTAATTTTGCAATTTTCGGAAAACGTTTAGAGCAAGCTAGCGACAACGGACTTCTTTCGTCCTAAAGATTAGTGATAAGGAATAACATCTGCAAGTGTACTGTAATACGTAACCTGATCTGTCTGATTGACGTCCACACCAGCGCCAATTAGATGTTCCGCAATTTCTATATGACCATGAGAACACGCTGACAGAAATGCCGTCCTTTCGCCCTAAAGATTAAAAAATAGAATATATCCAAGCGATATATGCACTATTAATAACCCAGAAGAAACTTCTTGTATTATTTTAAGACAAATGGATAAGAACAATTATTATATACAAATGGTGCCAGGACGAACCAGATCTGCTTGATTGACATTCGCTTCAGCACAAATTAGAAGTTTTGCAATGTCTACATAACCATTCAAATAAGCTAACATCGTTAGACCTCTTCCGTCCTAAGGATTGCATGTTTGATAAGCAACAAAATAGGCACTCTAATATGATCGTTTCTATGCCAACCTGGTCTGTCTGATTAACGTCCGCTCCAGCGTCAATAAGTAGTCTTGCAATTTCTAAATAACCGCCAGAACACACCGATAGTAATGGATTTTTTCTCTCCTAAAAATTACCCATTCTATAAAACAAATGATACACGTACTTCTACTAACTGGGCGTGTCTTTCTGACATTCGCTCCAGCGTCAATTAGACACTTGGCAACTTTGAAGTGACCAGCAGCACACGCCAATAAAAGAGGACTCTCTCCTTGCTAAACACAATAAATAGAAAAAATCTTAAGCACGATAATGATCGGTCCAACAACAAACCCAGTCTGTCTGATTAACGTTCGCTCCAGCGTCAATTAGTAGTCTTGCAACTTCTAAATAACCTCCAGAACACGCTAATGATAAAGGATTTTTTTCTTTCTAAAGACTACCATTATATAAAACAAATGATGCATGCACTGCCACCAACTGGACGTGTCTTCCTGGCATTTGCTCCTGCGTCAATTAGAATCTTGGCAACTTCCAGGTGACCAGCAGCACACGCTAACGAAAGAGGACTCTCTCCTTGCTAAACACAATATGTAAGAAAAGATCTTATTAGATTAAGCACGAGAATTTAATTAATGATTCTATAACTAACCCGGCGTGTCTGATTAACGTCTGCTCCAGCGTCAATTAGTAGTCTTGCAATTTCTAAATAACCTTTAGAAGACGAAAAAAATAATGGATTTGTTTCTTCCTAAAATTACTATTATATAAAACAAATGATACATTCACTGCCACTAACTGGGAGTGTCTTGGCATTTGCTCCAGCGTCAATTAGAAACTTGGCAACTTCCACGTGACCAGAAGCACACGCTAACGAAAGAGGACTCTCTCCTTGCTAAACACAACATAAGAAAAGATCTTAAGAACGAGAATTTAATTAAGGGTTCTACAACAAACCCGGTCTGTCTGATTAACGTCCGCTCCAGCGTCAATTAGTAGTCTTACAACTTTTAAATAATTTTGCTATATTTATAGATTTTTTAATCAAAAGATTACCGTTAATGATACATGCATTGATACTAACTGGACATGGGCGTGTCATCCAGACATCTGCTGCAGCGAAAATTGCACCAAACTTTAATATTTTTATCTGATCAGAAGCACACGCTAACAAAAGAGGACTATTTCCTTGCTAAACACAATACATGAGAAAGGATCTTATTAGGTTAATTAAGCACGAGAATGTAACTAATGGTCTTATGACATACCCGATCTGTCTGATTAACGTCCGCTCCAGCGTCAATTAGACACTTGGCAACTTCCACGTGACCAGCAGCACACGCTAACAAAAGAGGACTCTCTTCTTGCTAAACACAATATATAAGAAAAGATCTTAATTAAGCACGATAATGGTCCAACAACAAACCAAGCCTGTCTGATTAACGTTCGCTCCAGCGTCAATTAATCGTCTTGCGATTTCTAAATAACCTCTAGAACACGCTAATGATAAAGGATTATTGTATCCCTAAAGATTACCATTATATAAAACAAATGATACATTCACTGCTACTAACTGGGCGTGTCTTTCTGACATTTGCTCCTGCGTCAATTAGAAACTTGGCAACTTCCAGGTGACCAGCAGCACACGCTAACGAAAGAGGACTCTCTCCTTGCTAAACACAATATGTAAGAAAAGATCTTATTAGATTAAGCACGAGAATTTAATTAATGATTTATAACTAACCCGGCGTGTCTGATTAACGTCTGCTCCAGCGTCAATTAGTAGTCTTACAATTTCTAAATAACCTTTAGAAGACGAAAAAAATAATGGATTTGTTTCTTCCTAAAATTACTATTATATAAAACAAAAGATACATTCACTGCCACTAACTGGGAGTGTCTTGGCATTTGCTCCAGCGTCAATTAGAAACTTGGCAACTTCCACGTGACCAGCAGCACACGCTAACGAAAGAGGACTCTCTCCTTGCTAAACAAAATAAATAAGAAAAGATTTTAACAAGAAATTAATTAAGGGTTCTACAACAAACCCGGTCTGTCTGATTAACGTCCGCTCCAGCGTCAATTAGTAGTTTTACAATTTCTAAATAATTTCCAGACAACGCTATAATTATGGATTTCTTCAATCGAAAGATTACCACTATTGATAAATGCACGGCTACTACTGGTATCTGGGCGTGAGCGTGTCGTCCAGAAAACGGAAATTGTATGAAACTCAGCATCTTCTACCTGACCAGCAGCACACGTTAACAAAAGAGGACTCTTTCCTTGCTAAACACAATACACGAGAAAAGATCTTGTTAGGTTAATTAAGCACGAGAATGTAATTAATGGTCTTATGACAACTGCACCCGATCTGTCTGATTAATGTCCGCTCCAGCGTCAATTAGTAGTCTTGCGATTTCTAGAAAACCTCTAGAACACGCTAATGTTAAAGGATTTCCGTCTCCCTAAAGATTTGGTACCATTATATAAAACAAATGATACATTCACTGCTACTAACTGGGCGTGTCTTCCTGACATTTGCTCCAGCGTCAATTAGAAACTTGGCAACTTCCACGTGACCAGCAGCACACGCTAACGAAAGAGAACTCTCTACTTTCTAAAAATACATAAGAAAGATCTTAATTAAGCACGAGAATGATTCCATGACAAACCGGGTTTCCCTGACCAATAAATAAACGTGGAAGTGTTATTTCAGAATAATTTAACAGCAACGGACTTTCTTTGCTCTAAAGACGATTAGATAAGACAAAAGCTTCCTAATTTATACATAAAAATTTACGAAAGATGAAATTGCCCTATTAATAAGATGAGGAAAACAACACTCCCAAATTCTCGCATTAACATCTGCTCCAGCGTCTCTAAGTAGCTTTGCAATTTTTACATTTTCATTAAAGCAAGCATTCAACAAAAGCACATCTCCCTAATCAATCCAACACTGGGAGAGTGTCTACATCTTTGTGTATACCCCAAACCTTCGATGGCGCATCACACATTCTGTCTAAGCAACTGTTACACCTTGTCTGCAAATAGGTGCATGCAAACTAGGGTTCAAAATAGTAGACTTTTCAGCAATTACGGTACAGTTTGCCGATTACCTCTGATTGACAAAGTTTCCTCACAACTTCTAATAGCCCAGTCTTAACCGCAGTCCTGAATGCGTTCTCCTGCATGGACCAAAATTGTATAGTTTAAAGAAAAATTTTGGCAGAAACGGAGAACCAACCGTGTCTGACTCGGAGACAAAAGATGCCTCTTCTAACAAAAATAAAACAATTCCTTCGTTTCCCACTGAAAGGGCCATCTCGAGTGGAGTCTTTCCTGAGGCCGGAATTGAAACAGTGACGTAGGTAAGAAAACTATCTAACCAAATTCCTTCCAGTCTCCGTTGAGCTTAGCCCCATTTTTCACGCATTCTTTCAATCTTTCAAGGTCTCCTTTTCTGATTGCGGCAAATAAGGATTTTCTCATCTGCACGTATATAGGAATCAAGACCCTATACGCGTTTTTTGGAAATTGATATTTTAAAATCAAAACTTACAGAGGAGACTTTTCGTTGCTTCACGTCTCCAGAATGATTGCGCAAATTTGCAGACAGCAAAGCAGGCAATTGCATGTCCTCATCTTTGTATCTTGATTTCTGTTCTCTCTTATTGAATAAAGACACTGAAACGTAAGCAAAATTGCCAAAGCCAATTCTTGCCGACTCATCCACATCAAGCAAGAATTGAAAAGGCTCATCATTTCGGTGAAGAAAAACAAGCATATTGAGAAAGCCTTCACCGGGAAGATGCACTGTTAATGTAATTGAGCCTATAACGACGTCAATTTCCAAGTCAGATTCCTTCACTTGCATTAGTCTGCAAAGGTATAGGGTAATCTTTCGACGGTTCAGTTCAAAGCAGACACAATCACTTTTCGGAAAAAGTATTCTTATCTTGACTTGATTGTCAATAGCAACAGACTGCATTCTGCTCAGTTGCGGAGAAAAGATTTCGTCAAGACTAACCATTGCTCCAGAGTACACATCGTTTAGGTAAGTCAGTATAGCTGCTTTGATCTCAGTTTTGTGCCGCTTGTACTTATCTTCCAAATTCTTAACAACTTCAATAAAAATGATTTTGGATTCATGACTAGATAGAGGCAAAGCGCTGCCATTGGGATCGATTTGAGACTGATCGACGGTCGCTGCACTCTGATCGATAGCCTTACATTGAGTAGGGGGCGTGTTCCTACTGAGAAGCTTGTGAAGAGCTACGCCGCTGCCGCCCGTCCCTCCGAGAACAGAGCAAAAGTCTTGAAACGACGGGGCTGCTTTTCTGAAAAGAATCTGAAAGGCTGCGCGAGCTACGTCTACGTTTTTCTTCGTCTCTTTGAGAAGGAGGAGATCGTCGTACTGATCCTGCTCTATAATTCTCTTGGCACGAATTTCGTCTAGAAGACTGCCTTGTACGAGGTCGGCGAGAAGGCGAATGGCCTTGTCCAAAACAGGAGTCAGATGCTCTTCCCACCTAGGATCAGCCATAGGGTGCCACGCCCGCTAGCATGCGCACTACAGTGTAGCCTCGTCCCAGGCCCTTCCCCCGCACGCGAGTCCCGTATAACCTGGCGCCTGGTACAGTAATTATTGGTACAGTACACACTGTCTGCGCATGCCCGATTTTCCGTGGAAAATGAAATGAGCCACTCGCCAACATTGGCGACCCGCGCATGATTGACATGCTGAGGGAAAATCAATTATTCGTGCGTCTGTGCTGGGACTCCAGGGCCCTAAAGGGTGGCAAAGAAGCTACGCGACAAAGACAGGAGAGCCTAAGCCGTAATCCATAAACTGGAATAAGTGTTAGTGGAAAAGACACGGGCCTTCTCCTACCAAAACTCACTAGCACTACAATAAATTGCATTAGGAATGCATTTTTTTACTCGTTGAACATGCTAATCTTATTCAATTCCTAAACAACTACGACTCTGCTCTCTGAGCAACAATCCTGTCAAAACGAGCCCAGGACGTGATAATCTCAGGCAGATATATCGATTGACGTCCACCAGCTTCCTTCTTTCACCCTAGACGTCTTTGATGATAGGAGCTTCGAAAATTCGATTTCCTTGAAAAGAGCCCCGATTTTCTGAAAGAGCTTTCACCTAAACGTTTACTATAATATTGGTTTCAGTGGGAATAATTGTCACGTGATAACGTACCTCTTTGAAATATTTAGACGCTTCTTTGTTTCCATCTGCTACCAATTTAGCAAGGAAATCTCGAGTTTCCTGGCAAGGCAAGTGAGATCAGTCCTCTATCTGACCTATACAAACTTGTGTGAGATAATTGACGTCCACTCCTGCATTGACAAAGCGTCGAAACAAGTCAAGGCGTCCTCCCACGATTGCGAGATCGAGAGCCGATGCACCGTAACGCGTTTCTGCAAAAATATTGCATTTCTTTGAAAGCAATAAATCAATAGTGTTATCCGAGCCAAATTCGACGGCAGTAAGGAATGGAGTACAGCCCCACTAAAGACGACAAGAACGCGTCAAGAGATTAATTAATATCGGCACTAGCAATAGCAACACCTCGTCTTTGGCTTCTAAATTATCTCCATTTGAAATCAGCAACACAGCCATACGCTGATAATCATTATGGGCTGCCCAGTGTAACATAGACGCACCTTCCTAAACAAGAGCAAAGCCTTCGTTATTGTTATTTTGTCGTTTAGTTACTAAACAAACCTCTTTCATATAATCAAATTTGGACAAAAGCAACTTGGCCGTATCATACCGACACCTCGTGCACGCCAGCACAAAGGCTCCGTGTCCGTCCTTGAATTAAAAAAACAAAATAAACTAAGGTGGTATTTTTATTTAAAAAAATTGTGCCTCGTCTTTGGCGTGAAGGTTGCATCCTTTTGAGACAAGCAACCCAGCTACGTTATTACCGCCGAGACAGACGGCTCTGAGAAAGGGCGTTCTTCCCCACTACGAGGAGATCAAAATTAAAGTCAACGATCTCTTATTGTTCTCAAAAACTAAACCATGTCTCGAGCTTCGATATTAGCTCCGTGCTTAATTAGCAAAGCGGCGATGCTAGCGTCATCACATTCCGCCGTCCAGTGGAGACTCGTCCGGCCATGCTAAACAAGATAAATAATTTGGCTTAATTAATCACGCGGTGATTTACACTGCTTCGTTCACGTCGAATCCCATTTCGATAAGCTTCTTTACCATATTGATTCGTCCGAATGCACTCGCTCTAGCTAACGCTCCGTGACCACACTACAAATAATAATTAGGTTGTCTAATAATTTCTCATAATTGGAAAGATCACCTCTTCTTTTGCCTTTACGTTGCATCCCCTTGATACGAGCATGTCAAATAGACCGACGTTATTAGTTCCAGAAGTGGCAAGAATTGGAGTCATTCCGGACTAATAATAATATGAGCACCACCAATAAATAAATAAACTATTGTAATTACCTTTGATCGAGCTTCAAAATTTGCTCCACTGTTGATCAAATAATTTGCAATTTGAATATTTCCTCTAAAGGCGGCGTAATGCATTGACGTGTAGCCATACTAGAGAAGCCTATTATGAAGATATTTAATTAATAGCTACTACCTCTTCACTGGGTCTGTCGACGTCAAATCCCATTTCGACTAATTTCTTCGTCATTTCAAATTGCCTATTGCAAATTGCCACAGCCAAAGCTCCTCGACTCCACTGCATAAAAAACGTTAAATTTTCAATTCACAGACCATTTGTCTAACTTTGGACTCTGCCAAGCGATTGCAGCCTTTAGATAGCAAGAGATCGACAACGACAGCGTGTCCGTGTTTGACGGCCACTACAAACGGCGTCTTATTCAACTAAAAGACGAAGTCATATTATTCTTTTTTTTGTGCTTCGATGCAATGACTACTTTGTTTCGAAGTTCGATGTCTATTCTATTTTCTATTAGATAATGGGCAATTTTTGGACGATTTTTTCTAGCAGCGATGTGAAGCAGTCCGTTTCCATCCTGCAACGATGGTCTTTCGTTAGTTCGTGGAGTTCCCTGACAGGGAGGCTCTCTTCTCTCACTCCCGCTTACCGCTTCGGTGAATCATGCACCCCCGATAAGCGACCGTTACTTTGTCCTTCAGTTCTTCCCATTTTTCCGCTTCGCTGGATACGATCTCTTGCACGCGAGTCAGGTCTCCGCCTTCTACTGCACGGATGAGAGCTGCAGACGCCAGATTAGGCGGTCGGTTTCATAGACGCGATTGGAGAGATCTTACGGTGGGTGTTTGAATTACCCATAGCGACTTTTCAACTGAAGAGAATCGAACAAGCCATGTCACGCGCACTAGCTGTGAAATGATTTTGGCAGCTGAATTGGCAACAAATTCGTGCGGAAGTTGATCACCTAATTGGTGCTCCGCTACCGTGCTGATGTGCTGCCTTATCTACATTTTAATTACCGTCGTAAAATTAAGAATTAGTCGAACGCATAGTATTACAGTACCAAATAAAAAATAAAAATTCAAAAAAACTTCTATGCTGCTGATTGTAAGACAGGCTTCTTGGCCGTCCACTGACGCTTCCATTATCTGCAGTACAGTGTGGTTATTCAATAAACTGGCTGTAGAGGATTTCTTACCGACACGAATGATATGCGTTAGCTCCTTTCGCTTTTTCATCCTGCCGTCGTCGCTGCCGTCGCCGCCGCTTCCTGGACTTTTATGAGAGCCTTTCAAAAAATCCAGAGAAAAACGTTGTTCAAATTTGGGAAACCAATCACCAATCAGAATAGAGATCTGGCATATCTTCTACCACGAGCACAACAACGCAAGAAAGACTAGTGCATGGACAGCCGAAACGGAGCTTCGCCCGGTAGAATTTGCACGCATGTACGCTTTTACGGTCCCTGTTTGAGTGTTTTCTGTCCTTACTCGTTTCTTAGCGAGTCTTCTCGCTTTCACAAGACGTTGCGTCTCCTTATTCATTCTAAGCATGAGCGTTGGGCAGAGGAAAGCGTGGTGACGAAGAGACAAGTCAACTAAGAGTCTCATTCAATACGCGTCGAAACGATTAGGCCTATAGGAGCTTCGAAAATTCGATTTTCTCGAAAGGGACCCCAATTTTCTGAAAACAAGCTCAAAGAATACTGATCATACGTTAAACAAAAGCCGGTGGTCGTTTGAAGGACGAAGCTTCTGACGACGTCCGAAAGGCTAAAGTTTTCGTCATGTGACTCGTTGACGCTCTGTAGCCCGGCTAACGTACCGTAGGCAGAATAATGGGCAGAATAATGGAGGAAAAATATAGCTTTAGCCAGCCGTCGTTAGAGAGACAGGATGAACGGATCAATAGAACTCTTGGCTGAAGGCGTCACGTTCTCTTCATCGTCGTCACTCCACCATGGTCACTCGACCTTCGCCCAAATGCCAAAAAATGCGTCCAAAGCAACATCGGCAACCTGGTCAAAGAGTCGCTCGTCTTTGACCGCGCCTACTGTCAACAAGCCCTTTCAAGTTTGCGATCCGTCGCGAAACTCTCATAACCCGAAAGCGCGTGGGTGCATGAAGTTCTTTGATCGCTTCCGCTGCCTCAGTACAGTGCTTTAGTCAGCAAAAAGGAGAGCCTTTCATGCGCAGTTCATTTAGGCTCTCCCCTGCCGCGTGCATTGCATGTCTTTTCGGACATGCATGCTGGTATAGTTTTATTGCGCGTATATACTGTACTGTAGTAAGACTTGTGGCTTGTATTTATTGAAAGCCGTTTACTGTATCTTTGACTTCCGCTTCGCCAAACGCCGGTAAATACGGCAATGATGAGTACCGTCGCGTTTTAGAAAGGTGGCCGCCGTAATGTAAATGTAATTGCATCACGTGCTCCGCGTTTCTTTCTTTTCTATAAGACCAGGCCGAGCGCCACAGCTGGATCAGTTTAGTTTTTCACTCTCTAACACATCAAGGATGCGATTTTTTCTATTTGCTATCCTGATATCAGCTGTTTTTGTTCAGTCTACCGTCACTGGATGGAGAGTGAGAGTAAGGCGTGTTGTGAGCCATGTTAAAGATGCTGCGGATAGCGTAGGGGATCGTCTTCAAAATGCTTGGGACGGAATCCGTGGTAAAACTCCAGAACCGTGCGAAGTCAGTGAGTGGAGTTCATGGTTACCGTGTTCTAGCACCTGCGGCTCTGGTACTCATACGCGCAATCGACGTATTGTTCAAAACGCTAAAGACGGTGGATCGTGCCACTACAGCCTGAAAGAGACTGAGCCATGCAAAACTGAGCCCTGTCCCGTGCCATGCCAAGTCGGTGCATGGTCGGGATGGTCAGGCTGCTCTCGCACTTGCGGCTCTGGTATTCTTATACGCAATCGACGTATTGTTCAAAACGCTAAATACGGAGGATCGTGCCGCTACAGCCTGAAAGAGACTGAGCCATGCAAAACTGAGCCCTGTCCCGTGCCATGCCAAGTCGGTGCATGGTCGGGATGGTCAGGCTGCTCTCGCACTTGCGGCTCTGGTATTCTTATACGCAATCGACGTATTGTTCAAAACGCTAAATACGGAGGATCGTGCCGCTACAGTCTGAAAGAGACTGAGCCATGCCAAATTGAGCCCTGTTCCGTGCCATGCCAAGTCAGTGAATGGTCTGGATGGTTAGGCTGCTCTCGCACTTGCGGCTCTGGTATTAATATACGCAATCGACGTATTTCTCAAAACGCTAAATACGGTGGATCGTGCGACTACAGTCTGAAAGAGACTGAGTCATGCATCACTAAGCCCTGTCCCGTACCATGCCAAGTCGGTGAATGGTCGAGATTTTCAAACTGCTCTCGCACTTGCGGCTCTGGTACTCGTATACGCTATCGAAGTATTGTTCAAATGCTAAATACGGTGGATCGTGCCACTACAGTCTGAAAGAGACTTGGCCATGCAACACTGACCCCTGTCCCGTACCATGCCAAGTCGGTGCATGGTCGGGATGGTCAGGCTGCTCTCGCACTTGCGGCTCTGGTATTCGTATACGCAGTCGAGGCATTGATGTACCTGCAAAACATGGAGGATCATGTGAAGATCTGGAGGAAAGCGAACAGTGTGAAGGCGGAAGTCTCATTGATTGCCAGGTATAAAAGACCTTAATTTCATGGTAGAAAAAACATTTCTGATATAGCTTACTGAATGGAACGCATGGAGTATATGCAGCGGAAGCTGTGCAAATCCTGGGTATCAGAACCGACGACGACGAATCTCCCAGGTTTCGCAGTGCGGAGGCACTCCCTGTCCTCCTGAACGTTTCGAAGAAAAACGGTGTCCTGAAAATTGCTGCAATGAATGCGTTGTTTCTAAGTGGTCTAAATGGTCACAATGTTCCTGCTTTGGCAGCCGGTCTCTCAGATGGCGATGGCGCCATATTGTGAATGAGACTTCTGAAACGTGTAAACCTTGTCTAAAACGTTTGCATTATATGGATTCTTGTGAGAGTCCGTGTCATTTCAGTGAATGGGGCCAATGGTCAGCCTGTCAAAGCAAAGAAGGATGTGTAGGCCAGAGGTGAGTGCTTGTTAGACGCTCTAAATGATGGTATTAACTATAACATTTACATTAGAATGCGCAAAAGAATCCCAAATACTCCGACAGTCTGCGGAAAGACGTGCGAAACTGAAACCGTGACACAACCCTGCAATGTTACCTTTCCCTTTCCGTGTAAACTAAGCCAGTGGTCAGAGTGGACACCTTGTAGGCCTTGTGCACCTACACTACGTTTCAGAGACATCGTCGATCGCACGAAATGTAATGGAACTTGCGAAAAATTAGATGATTTTCATATGTGTAACTGTCCCTGAAAGTCTTATAGAAATAATCAGTGACTGTTTTCATATTTTAAAAGCAGAATTTTTGTCTGCATCAGTGGTAGGTAGTCGTATATGTGAAATAAATAAATAGTGACAACTTGGAGTTACAGCGCGCCTCACATAGGCTTGCATTGCATTAGGAATGCGTTTTCAAAAAAACACCATTCGTCTACAGCTCTGAAACGCTGCCAATATAGAAATTTTTGCCCTAGTAGTAGATGTTGCTGACGATCGTACGTCACTATCAATAGAGCAGAATGTTCGGGACCCATGGCAATTGACGTCGTGTTTGCCAGTATCAAGTCCAACTTCCATCGACGTCGCCAAAAAAGGACTTGTGAGAACATTCTATCCGGACTAATCAGAGTAGCCGCTCACGTGGGAAACCATGCCACTTACGGAACATACGATCGTGAATCTGGATGAAATTCAGTTTCACGTATACCCATGATTAAAGAATATCCCCAGTCGCAAAAATGAGCCGACTTTTGACTAACTGTGCAGTTTGTCCAGTTGCTCCTTGTCTGAATTCAATTTATATACGCTGGCTGGGTTTATCGCCCTTCAGATGACGACCGTTCTTCCCTCAATCAAAACGATGGTCTGCGGGTGCTAGTGACATAACTAACCTTAACTATTTACTCGACGAGATTTTCAGCTGCAAAAACATACATGCAGTAGACTGGTTTCGCCTCTTCCGCTCATCTGCCTAACGAAATATAATACTCGACAGCGTCAAAGGCAGCTTGAGCCTGATAGTTCGTACTCTAAAACTCCTGCGTTTATTGATTCTCGAAAGACCATCAGCTTCACTGTACAATGCAAGAGTTTTCTGTGCAAGAACTGACTGCAAAGGCGTCTTGTTCTCTTAGGGGACTCTCGGAAGCCTTGAAAACAACGCTTGATCGCCTTCCCCTCCATCCACAGCGGCAACGTTCTAAAAATTATCTATAAACTATGCCTTAGCTACGTCACAAGATTGTCACTTTGGTTTCAGGTGCTAAGGCGGTGGAGAAGTCGTTCCTCAGACTATCACTCATCAATTCCGGTTCGGTTAAGACTACGTCTTTTTCTTGTAGGGCATATAGAAGACGTTTAACTATAATATTGGTTTCAGTGGGAATAATTGTTACGTGATAACGTACCTCTTTGAAATATTTAGACGCTTCTTTGTTTCCATCTGCTACCAATTTAGTAAGGAAATCTCGAGTTTCCTGGAAAGGCAAGTGAGATCAGTCCTTTATCTGACCTATACAAACTTGTGTGAGATAATTGACGTCCACTCCCGCATTGACAAAGCGTTGAAACAAGTCAAGGCGTCCTCCCACGATTGCAAGATCGAGAGCCGATGCACCGTCACGCGTTTTTGCAAAAATATTGCATTTCTTTGAAAGCAATAAATCAATAGTGTTATCCGAGCCAAATTCGACCGCAGTAAGGAATGGAGTAGAGCCCCACTAAAGACGACAAGAACGCGTCAAGAGATTAATTAATATCGGCACTAGCAATTGCAGCACCTCGTCTTTGGCTTCTAAATTAGCTCCATTTGAAATCAGCAACACAGCCATATGCTGATAATCATTATGGGCTGCCCAGTGTAACATAGACGCACCTTCCTAAACAAGAGCAAAGCCTTCGTTATTAATTGTTATTTTGTCATTTAGCTAAACGAACCTCTTTCATATAATCAAATTTGGACAAAAGCAACTTGGCCGTATCATAACGACACCTCGTGCACGCCAGCACAAAAGCTCCGTGTCCGTCCTTGAATTAAAAAACAAAACAAAATAAACTAAGGCGGTATTTTTATTTAAAAAATTGTGCCTCGGCTTTGGCGTGAAGGTTGCATTCTTTCGAGACAAGCAACCCAGCTACGTTACTGCTGCCTAGACAGATGGCTCTGAGAAAGGGCGTTCTTCCCCACTAAAAGGAGATCAAAATCAAAGTCATTCGTCTTTAATTGTTCACAAGAACTAAACCATGTCTCGAGCTTCGATATCAGCAAAGCGGCGATGCTAGCGTCATCACATTTCGCCGTCCAGTGGAGACTCGTACGCCATGCTAAAAAAGATAAATAATTTGGTTTAATTAATCACACGGTGGTTTACACTGCACGCTTCGTTCACGTCGAATCCCATTCCGATAAGCTTCTTTACCATATTGATTCGTCCAAATACGCTCGCTCTAGGTAACGCTCCGTGACCACACTACAAATAATAATCAAGTTGTCAAATAATTTCTCATAATATGAAAGATCACCTCTTCTGTTGCCTTTATGTTGCATTCCCTTGATATGAGCATGTCAAATAGACCGACGTTATTAGTTCCAGAAGAGGCAAGAATTGGAGTTATTCCAGACTAATAATAATATGAGCACCGCCAATAATACTATTGTAATCACTTTTGATCGAGCTTCAAGAGTTGCTCCACTGTTGATCAAATAATTTTCAATTTGAATAATTCCTCTAAAGGCGGCGTAATGCATTGACGTGTAGCCATACTAGAGAAGCTTATTATAAAGATATTTAATTAATTTCTACTACCTCTTCACTGGGTCTGTCGACGTCAAATCCCATTTCAACTAATTTCTTCGTCATTTCAAACTGCCCATTGCAAATTGCCATAGCCAAAGCTCCTCGACTCCACTGCATAAAAAACGTTAAATTTTCAATTCACAAACCATTTGTCTAACTTTGGACTCTGCCAAGCGATTGCAGCCTTTAGATAGCAAGAGATCGACAACGACAGCGTGTCCGTGTTTGACAGCCACTAGAAAAGACGTCTCATTCAACTAAAAGACAAAGTCATATCATTCTTTTTTGTGCTTTGATGCAATGACTAACTTCGTTTCGAAGTTCGATGTCTATTCTATTTTCTATTAGATAATGGGCAATTTTAGGACGATTTTTTCTAGCAGCAATGTGAAGCAGTCCGTTTCCATCCTGCAACGATGGTCTTTCGTTTAGTTCGTGGAGTTCCCTGACAAGGAGGCTCTCTTCTCTCACTCCCGCTTACAAATCATGCACCCCCGATAAGCGACCGTTACCTTGTCCTTCACTTCTTCCCATTTTTCTGCTTCGCTGGATATGATGTCTTCCACGCGAGTCATGTCTCCGCCTTCTACTGCTTGGATGAGAGATGCAGACGCAAGATTAGGCGGTCGGTTTCATAGACGGGGTTGAAGAGATCTTACGGTGGGTGTTTAAGGAACAGACTGGGCTCCACTGGAATACTGTCTGCATGTTACTGTATGCATCGATCCATGCGTCGCTCTTTCGAAATTGATGTCAAAAAAGACAGAGCGACTAATTGAACGGCTTATTCAATTCCTAAACAATGACGATTCTGCTCCATGAGCAACCCATGAGCAACAATCCGGTCAAAATAGGCCTAGGGCGTGATCTTCTTTTATCGACGAGGTTTTGAGGCAGATCGATTGACGTCGCTAGCTTCCTTCATTCATCTTAGACAGTTCATGACTATCATCTCCAGGAAGCGCGAAACTCCGTGTAATACTTTCGGCGGCTTCCAGAAATTCATGGGCTAAAAAACCGTTTATGAGACCCCTTCAAAAATCCAAAGGAAGGCGTTCTTCAAAATCAGAAAACAGATCAGAACAGAAGATCTGGCATCTCTCTTACTTCTACCTCGAGTACAACGCAATTAATTAAGAGTAGACTAGCGCATGGACAGTCGAAACGGAGCTCCGCCCGATAGTATTTGTACGTTATCACACGTATGTACGCTTTCACGGTCCCTGTTTCTGTCCTTACTCGTTTCTTAGTGAGTCTTCTCGCTTTCATAAGACGTTGCGTCTCCTTATTCCTTCTAAGCATGAGCGTTGGGCAGAGGAAGCCTGATGACGAAGAGACGAGTCAACTAAGAGTCTCATTCAATACGCGTCTAAACGATTAGGCCAATAGGAGCTTCGAAAATTCGATTTCCTCGAAAGAAGCCCCAATTTTCTGAAAGCAAGCACAAAGAATACTAATCATACGTTAAACAAAGGCCGGCGGTTGTTTGAAGGACGAAGGTTCTGGCGACGTCCAAAAAGGCTAAAGTTTTCGTCATGTGACTCGTTGACGCTCTGGAGCCCGGCTATCCGGCTAAACCTAGGCAGAAAAGCTTGACTAAGCCGTCGTTAGAGCGAAATCATAGCCGCTCGTGATCAACAGTCGGATCTGGAACTCCTGGCTGAAGGGGCGTCAAGTTCTGCTCATCGACGAGCAAATTGTCCTGTACGCTGCTACGTAGTCTAGTCTACCAGAGATCGCTGCTACGACGACACAGTCACATGTTCCCGTGCAAGAACGCCAACTGCATCGATCGCTATCAGGTCTGCAACGGCTACGACAACTGTGGCGACAATTCGGACGAGGAGAACTGTCCGACGAGCGCGCCGTGTAACATGTACGATGCGCAAATGGAACCTTGCTCTGAACTAGCTGTCAACCACGGCCAAACAGAGGCGGAGTCCGTGCAGAGACTTCATAATGCGGAAGCAAGGTGGAAGTCAAGGATGTTTAGGAACTAATCATGCGCATAGCGTACGTCTTTTGCGTGACATAAAGCAGACCACAGAGCCGTCAAGAGAGACATAAACCACTCTTCGCGTCCGCTGCGACGGTGCGTCGCCTCGCACTGTATCTCTGCCTTATAACGGCTACAGGATTACGACGGCCCACCTTCGAGCAAGAGACTTCAGGTTCAGCAGTCACGCGTCAAACGGACCGGAACATGAAGCGTGAAGCCGGTAAAGCAGGACGTACAGGCTTCCGAATAAATGCTTGCAGCCTGTACGCACCACTACGGGACAATGACGGCTTGAGCCTCGATCGCACGCTCAGCGTCGTGCAAGGGAGGCGATTTTCCCGACCGCGTATAAAAACGCCTCTCGCGCACGCTCATGCTCTTGGCTGATATATGTATATGCACATCGATGCAAACTTAAATTATTTCTTTTCTGCTAAAACTTTATAGCTATGAATGCGCTTCCAATTCTCATTACTACATAATGTAATAATTAATGCCCACCTCCTACATTGAAATAGACGATAATCTACCGATTCTATTTTAGACATTACAACTACTGCAAATATTCCCATTACAACGGATGCGACTATTCCCGTCACAACTATTGCAACCACTCTCCTCGCAGTGATGACTTTGATACTTACTCTAACAATTGCAATTTTGTGCAAACAACGTTTTGCTTGCACCTGCCAACGTCGTAGGGCAGAAAGACAAACGACTATTACTGAAGTTGAAATGCGAACCGGCTCGAATAAACTTTGGGATTCTGAAATCGTTGCGCAAATAGGTGACTTAGGCGTTTGCCCTACGCGTCTAACGGTAAAGAAAGACATTGGACAAGGTTTTGAGTGAATGATCTTTTTGAGAGATACTCATGTATATACCTGTTTGTAGGCAATTTCGGTAGAGTCTACAAGTGTCGTTTGAACGGGAGTACTGTCGCCGCAAAATCCGCTAAATCAGGTCAGAGATTCGAATATTTGAATAAGAATACTAAATGCTACAGAGCGATGTAGGAGTGAATGTGCGCGAGTTCATATTTGAAGCCCTTCGAATGAAAGGCCTTAGGCATCAAAATGTTCTGAAGCTGATCGGGATTTGCTGGTCACCAAATCCTGAACACGAGCAATACTACAGACCTTTGATACTGCTTCCGTACATGGCTTTACAAGACTTGAGAACATACTTGCGAAAGCAAAAATCAGTTTATATTCTCAGTTCTCCAGCTGAGAATGATGACGTGACTATGCCCCGTGACGTAACGTTTGCCGTATCATATCTTATTTGCTTATTTATGCGATCGTTTTTAGCTTTTCAAACTTATTCAGTTTGGATATCAAATTGCAAAGGGAATGGAATACTTGTCAGGAAAAATGATACTACATCGAGATTTGGCAGCGCGGAATTGCATGTACTAAACGACTTTTTAATCGTACTTATAATTTACTGAATGAATGGCTTTAGGATAGACTGGGATCTCACTATCAAAATATCCGATTTCGGGCTAGCCCGAGCATTGGAAGAAGAAAAGGACTATTACCGGATTACGCCAGGAAAGGTTGGACTTCCAATTCTCTGGGCGGCTCTAGAAGGTTTAACAGAAGGAATATTTACAACTAAAAGTGACGTGGTGAGTCACTTACAGCGCAAACTACACCAAATGCAGTAACTTCGTGTCTAACTTCTACAGTGGTCGTATGGCATTACAATGTGGGAAGTGATGACAATGGGAATGACTCCATATCCTGGTATTAGCGTCGGTAACCTTATTCCGCTCCTTCAAGAGGGAATGCGACTCAGCCAACCTAAGCATTGCCCTGATCAAATGTACAGTACTAACGACCATTGATATCCCGCCGTTGCTTCAAAAATTTCTGTGTGTAATATAGGTTCAAGATAATGGCTGACTGTTGGTTGGAAAGCCCAGAAGAGCGTCCGTCGTTTCAGGCATTGGTCAACGAAGTCAGCGAGTTCATGTTGGAAAAGAACAAAGCAGCAGAATACACAAATTCTTAGCAGGCTACAGTGACTTTTGAACGCCCTCACCTTATTAGTTTAGCCATTACAGTCAAGTAAGGAAGTCAACGGTTTTGTTCGTGTAACTGCTGGTATCATTTTCATAGACTAGAGACCTTGTGCTGCTAAAACGTGAACAAAAATAGACGTAGATAAGTATGGCTTTAGACGATTGAACTGAAATCGTCCCGGCTTCACGTCGATCTCGACCAAGCTGCTAAGAAAATTGATTTGCCGCGTACTAGACCTGCAGCTACGTAGATGGTTGCCCACGACTCGCGACTCTTCATCGCTCAATGCATCAACAAGAAAGCCTGACAAAGGAAGGCAAGCTACAGTAAAATGGAAGTCGATCTGAAGTCAAGATGATACGAGGTTGATACAGCGACGCCAAAAAGCTTTCTTCCGAGTCGACGATAAAACTCTGCGCCTTTAGGAGAGATAATGAGCGTCCGGCCAAACTTCCGCTTGACGGCTTTCCCATGGAGAACGCGTTGAGTACGAGAAAACGGGCGAAATGCACCAGTTGTCGGAGGAATCAACACCGAGTGATGCTCTGTTTGCAATCGGCTTCTATACGGATCAAAAAGAGTGCTGTCGGACAAAGAATTCGATCGATAAAAGCGCTGTCAGACGACGCATTTGATCGTTTTTCCAGTATAATTGATCCTCTTATTATACATAGATAATATGTATGTTTAGAATCTTTGAAGTTTCATCATAATTCTATTTTTCATCTATGGTTTCATCATGCATGCGATAAACTTTGGTTTTCCTGTCCGCGCATTTGATGAAGCAAAGTTTTTTCGAATGGTTGGAAAGTCTTTTGCGCACGAAGGTAAGATTCTGCCTTAGCGTCCTAAGTGAGAGCTAGTGATAAAAAAATTTTGCTCGCGCGTATATTTAGTTTGCTGCATTTACTCTCAATTCCTTCCGACGCACGTGCCGTATATAAACGAGTGGACGTCAAGGAACTAATCGTGCACATAGCGTGCGTTTTTGTGCGTGATATAAACCACCTGCCTCTTCATTGTCGCCGACGGTGCGTCGCCCGCGCTGTGTAACTGAACGCGCGGACCATGAAGCACGGTAAAGAAGGACACGCTTCCGAATAAAATACTCATAGCCAGTGTACGTGCCATTACGGCCCATCGAGACAATGATGGCTTGAACTTCGATCGAGCGCGTTAATTAATTCAGCGTCGTGCAAGGGAGGCGATTTTCCTCGACAGCGTTTAACAAGGCCTAGCTCTCGTGCACGCGCTCATGCCCTTGGCCGATATATATAAATCGATGGTAACTAAAGTATTTTTGCCACACCTTTTCCTATTACTAGTTAATAATTAGTTTGTTTTACAATGCCGCACTCATGCATGCACTCTCAGACTCCAATTGCCCTAGAGGGCCCCACAATCAAGGTAGGTGGGTACGTGTAAAGACAATACTGCATGTTCTAATGAATGCACGCAAAACGAAGTTGCGCATTATAAAATATATGTCTACTTCGGTACTAAATTTAGACGCATCCGTCAACATGAACACTTCTAGATGTGCACGCAACAGCTTCCTTCTATAATATGCTGCAGCAGATTTTTAATTTGCGTCACTTACAGCATATACCAGCGGTGCGCGCTTAGAAAGTTACAGGCTCTGAGTCAACACTGGCAATACTGTAGCTTTCACGACTTTATTAATTAATTGATTTTTCGTAGGTTTTACCTGGCGCTTTGTTTCTGTGTTGATACTCATTGTGCAAATTGAAGCCGCGAAACAAAGCCTATCTACCTGCACGCGTCGCGGCGATTTTCAATGTCTCAATGGACAGTGCATTTCTCAACGTCATCATTGCGACGGAAACGTCGACTGTCGCGATGGCTCAGACGAAGAAATCGGCTGCGAACAACGGAAAAAACGTTCCATCTGCCCCTTTGAGAACCAGTGCGCAAGTGGAGAATGCATTCCTCCAACTTGGTTCTGTAACGGTCACGACGACTGTGGCGATTTCTCTGATGAGCAAAACTGTTCTAACTACTGCCAACAGGATCCGTCACTGTTTTGGTGCATAAATGACAAACGTTGTATTCCTTTATATTGGATCTGTGACGGTGACAACGACTGTGGCGATTCCTCTGATGAGCAAAATTGTTTTAGCTACTGCCAACAGGATCCGTCACGGTTTTGGTGCAAAAATGAGACACGTTGTTTTCCTTCAGATTGGATCTGTGACGGTGACAACGACTGTGGCGATTCCTCTGATGAGCAAAATTGTTTTAGCTACTGCCAACAGGATCCGTCACGGTTTTGGTGCAAAAATGAGACAAGTTGTTTTCCTTCAGATTGGATCTGTGACGGTGACAACGACTGTGGCGATTCCTCTGATGAACTATTTTGCTGTGATGAGAACAGTACAATCCAGGTGTGGCAGTGCGACGACGGAAGTTGTATTCATCAAAGGTATCGCTGTAATGGTCAGTCCAATTGTCGAGACTCTTCCGACGAACACCACTGCGGTAAGACATGCAGTACTAGTGCAAAATCGCACCGTAATTCCGTGAGGAACGTGATACATGTAGCAAAGACACCTCTCTATAGTAGATTCGCGCTTCTTGTCTCCAGATTAGAAATATCCTTTTAACTGAAACGGCTCGGAAGCAAAATTTAGGAAAGATAAAAGAGGTGTAAAATAGTAGAAAGTTGAATGGGCTATACGCTTCGCTGAAACTGTATAAGCCCTTATCTAACAAAAATAGTAGTGAAACTGCAGTATACGATGTAAGAAGAATTACGAGCATAAGTTTATACAATAATTCCCAGCTTTGTACAATAAAAATAGAAGATAACCACCCATTCCATTTCAGTAAATACGAATATTCTCATTGCGACAATTCTCTGTGCATTGATGATTTTGATACGTACTCTTCCATGCAATTGTAAAGACCGTGCAAAAGACCGTAACTCCGTGGGAAACGTGTAGCAAAGAGACATATCTCTAGCAGTTTCGCTCTTCTTGTTATCAGATTAGCAAACAATCTCTAACTGAATCGGTTCAGAATCAAAAAATAGCGAAAACAAAGAAATGGTAATGGTTGATATGGCCGTGCTCTGCTGAAATTTATATAAGTCTTTATCTAACAAAAATAGCAATGAAGCTACAGTAAATGTGTAATAATCAGAATTGCATGGGAGCGCATTTATAGATATAGTTAATGCCCACCTCCTCCATTGAAATAGACGATAATCTACCAATTCTATTTCAGACGTTACAACTACTGCGGCTATTCCCATCACAACTACTGCGACTATTCTCATCGATCCTACTGCGGCTATTCCCATCACAACTACTGCGACTATTCTCATCGATCCTACTGCGGCTATTCCCATCACAACTACTGCGACTATTCTCATCGATCCTACTCCGGCTATTCCCATCACAACTACTGCGACTATTCTCATCGATCCTACTGCGGCTATTCCCATCACAACTACTGCGACTATTCTCATCGATCCTACTGCGGCTATTCCCATCACAACTACTGCGACTATTCTCATCGACCCTACTGCGACTATTCCCATCGCAACTACTGCGACTATTTCCATCACAACTACTTCGACTATTCTCATTGCGACAACTCTCTGCGCAGTTCTGATTTTGATACTTACTCTTCCAATTGTAATTTGGTGCAAAAGACGTTTTGCTTGCACCTGCCAACATCGTACAACAGAAAGACAGACGCCTATCACTGACGTCGAAATGAGAACCGGCTTGAACAAACTTTTGGATTCTGAAATCGTTGCGGAAATAGGTGACTTAGGCGTGTGCCCCACACGTCTAACGGTAGAGAAAGACATTGGAGAAGGTTGATTGACTAGATGTACCTTGCAAAAGATGCTCATGTTCCTATTGTAGGTAATTTCGGAAGTGTCTACAAATGTTTGTTTGACGGAAGCACCGTTGCTGCGAAATCACCTAAATCGGGTAATAGATTTGTTTAAATACAAATACAAAAATCCCATTGAACGATTTAGGAGTCAATGCGCGTGACTTCGTACTTGAAGCTCTTCGAATGAAACGCCTTACTCATGAAAATGTTCTGACGTTGATCGGAATATGCTGGTCGCCCAATCCTGAACACGAGCACTACTACAGACCTTTAATAGTGCTGCCGTATATGGCTTTACGAGACTTGAGAGCGTATTTGCGCAAGCAAAGATCACTATATTTTCTCGGTTCTCCAGCGGAGGATGACAGTAACGCAACTATGCCCCGAGATGTAACTTTCTTATATATTATCTTTCACACGTCTTACCAAATTATATCGATCGTGTTTAGCTTTTCAGACTGATTCAGTTTGGATTTCAAATAGCTAAAGGAATGGAATATTTGTCAGGGAAAATGATACTACATCGAGATTTGGCAGCGCGAAACTGCATGTATTGATAGATCGACGTTTTCAATACAGTTGTACATTGATTGATCGAGTGAATGACTTTAGGGTAAACTGGGATCTCACTATCAAAATATCCGATTTTGGATTAGCCCGAGCATTGGAAAAAGACAAGGACTATTACCAGATTACACCGGGCAAAGTTGGACTCCCGATTCGCTGGGTTGCTCTCGAAGGTTTCACGGAAGGAATATTTACAACAAAAAGTGACACAGTGAGTCGGTTAGAGTGCAAACTGGCACTGGTGTTGTGACTTCGTGTCTATGCAGTGGTCGTATGGCATTACATTGTGGGAAGTGATGACAATGGGAATGACGCCATATCCTGGTGTTAGCGTCGCTAACCTTATTCCGCTTCTTCAAGAGGGAATGCGACTCAGTCAACCTAAGCATTGCCCTGATCGAATGTACAGCACTAACAATCATTGATACCACGCCGTTGCTTTTATCATTTGTTTGTTTTCTAATGTAGGTTCCAATTAATGGCTGAGTGCTGGTCGGAAAAACCAGAAAAACGACCGTCGTTTCAGCTATTGGTCAACGATGTCAGTGAGTTCATGTTGGCAACCAAAGTAGAAGAATGCACAAGTGTTTAGCAGCGTACAGTGACTGTTGAACTCCCTTACCTTCACGCTAGTTTCGACAATATCAGGAAATCCATTGAATGCTCTCTGATGTATAGTTACCTATAGGTTTCGTATGTGTTGGTGGCATCTTTTTCATAGACTACTACAAACCTTGTGCTGCTGAAACTTGAATGAAATAGACTTACAGTACACATGCATTAATGGCTTCAGAAGATTGACATGACCAAGCCGTCTAGCGAATTAATTTTCCGTACCATAGACATGCAGCTTGACGTACGCCCGCTTCATCGCTGAACGCATCAACGAACAAGGCAGGAGTTGTAAAAGAAAAGCAAGCTACAGTAGTGATAGCGCTTCCCTCGGCGTTGATGGGCCCTTTATGAGCGACGGCGGCTTTTTACGACGAAGAAACACTGCCTTGAGAAAAGACTGGGGACGTCCGAACCTCCGCTTCGCTATGGCATGGACAGCCGAAACGGAGCTTCGCCCGGTAGCATTTGCTCGTATGTACGCTTTCACGGCCCCTGTTTCTGTTTCTTAGTGAGTCTTCTCGCTTTCACAAGACGTTGCGTCTCCTTATTCCTTCTAAGCATGAGCGTTGGGCAGAGGAAAGCCCGGTGACGAAGACACGAGTCAACTAAGAGTCTCATTCAACACGCGTCTAAACGATTTGGCGCCAATAGGAGCTTCGAAAATTGGACTTCCTCGAAAGGAGCCCCAATTTTCTGAAAACAAGACACAAAGAATACTGATCTTACGATTATAAACAAAGGCCGGCGGTCGTTTGAAGGACGAAGCTTCGGGCGACGTCCGAAGCGCGTCCGAAAAGGCTGAAGTTTTCGTCATGTGACTCTTTGAGGCTCTGGAGCCCGGCTAAACCTAGAAAAAATAGCCTCTCAGAATCAACAGTCGGAGCTGGAACTCCTGGCTGAAGGCGTCACGTTCTGTTCATCGTCGTCGTTCCGCCCAAGCATCGGCGCTTTACTGCCAAAAACGCGTCCACAGGCCCGGCGAGCTGGCCAAAGAGTCGCTCGTCTTTGACCGCGCCTACTGTCAGCAAGCCCTTTGCGATCCGTCGCGAAAGCCTTTCATGACACAGCAAAAGCGTGTCGGGTTTTTAATTAATTAATTAATTAATTAATTAAACATGTAAGTGATGGCCGAGGTAGCATTGCAAGTATCCTTGATCATTCTGCTCCCGATCAAAGCGGTGGTCAACGGGTTCTAGTGACGTTACCAACGTTTAGTTTACAGCTTCAAACACATAACAGTAGATTGCCTTGCTAGCTTCCTTAGTGTACATCTCCGCTTATCTGCCTAACAAAACACTGCTTGAAAACGCCAGAAAAATGCACGAGCTTGAGGGGTCATACTCTAAGGACTGCCAGCTTCACTGTACAATGCAAGAGTTTTCTGTGCAAGAACTGACTGCAAAGGCATCTTGTTCTCTTAGGAAACTCTCGGAAGCCTTGGAAACAAACGCTTGATCGCCTTCCCCTCCACACACTGCTGCAACGTTCTAAAAATAATTCATAAACTATGCTTTAGCTACGTCACAAGATTGTCACGTTGGTTTCAAGTGCTAAGGCGGTGGAGAAGTCCTCCCTCAGACTATCACTCTTCAGTTCCGGTTCGGTTAAGATTACGTCTTTTTCCTGTAGAGCATATAGAAGAGCTTTCACCTAAACGTTTAACTATTGGTTTCAGTGGGAATAATTGTCAAGTGATAACGTACCTCTTTGAAATATTTAGACACTTCTTCGTTTCCATCTGATACCAATTTAGCAAGAAAATTTCGAGTTTCCTGGCAAGGCAAGCGAGATTAGTAGTTCTTTATCTGACCTATACAAACTTGTGTGAGATAATTGACGTCCACTCCCGCATTGACAAAACGTCGATGCAAGTCGAGGCGTCCTCCCATGATTGCGAGATCGAGAGCCGATGCACCGTCACGAGTTTTTGCAAAAATGTTGCAATTCTTTGAAAGCAATAAATCAATAGTGTTATCCGAGCCAAATTCGACGGCAGTGAGGAATGGAGTACAGCCCCACTAAATACGACAAGAACGCGTCTAGAGATTAATTAATATCGGCACTAGCAATAGCAACACCTCGTCTTTGGCTTCTAAATTAGCTCCATTTGAAATCAGCAACACAGCCATATGCTGATAATCATTATGGGCTGCCCAGTGTAACATAGACGCACCTTCCTAAACAAGAGCAAAGCCTTCGTTATTGTTATTTTGTCGTTTAGTTAAACAAACCTCTTTCATATAATCAAATTTGGACAAAAGCAACTTGGCCGTATCATACCGACACCTCGTGCACGCCAGCACAAAGGCTCCGTGTCCGTCCTTGAATTAAAAAACAAAACAAAATAAACTAAGGCGGTATTTTTATTTAAAAAATTGTGCCTCGTCTTTGGCGTGAAGGTTGCATTCTTTCGAGACAAGCAACCCAGCTACGTTATTGCTGCCTAGACAGATGGCTCTGAGAAAGGGCGTTCTTCCCCACTAAAAGGAGATCAAAATCAAAGTCATTCGTCTTTAATTGTTCACAAGAACTAAACCATGTCTCGAGCTTCGATATTAGCCCCGTGCTTAATCAGCAAAGCGGCGATGCTAGCGTCATCACATTTCGCCGTCCAGTGGAGACTCGTCCGGCCATGCTAAACAAGATAAATAATTTGGCTTAATTAATCACGCGGTGATTTACACTGCACGCTTCGTTCACGTCGAATCCCATTTCGATAAGCTTCTTTACCATATTGATTCGTCCGAATGCACTCGCTCTAGCTAACGCTCCGTGACCACACTACAAATAATAATTAAGTTGTCTAATAATTTCTCATAATTGGAAAGATCACCTCTTCTTTTGCCTTTACGTTGCATCCCCTTGATATGAGCATGTCAAATAGACCGACGTTATTAGTTCCAGAAGTGGCAAGAATTGGAGTTATTCCGGACTAATAATAATATGAGCACCACCAATAATAAATAAACTATTGTAATTACCTTTGATCGAGCTTCAAGATTGGCTCCACTGTTGATCAAATAATTCGCAATTTGAATATTTCCTCTAAAGGCGGCGTAATGCATTGACGTGTAGCCATACTAGAGAAGCCTATTATAAAGATATTTAATTAATTGCTACTACCTCTTCACTGGGTCTGTCGACGTCGAATCCCATTTCGACTAATTTCTTCGTCATTTCAAACTGCCCATTGCAAATTGCCACAGCCAAAGCTCTTCGACTCCACTGCATAAAAAACGTTAAATTTTCAATTCACAGACCATTTGTCTAACTTTGGACTCTGCCAAGCGATTGCAGCCTTTAGATAGCAAGAGATCAACAACGACAGCGTGTCCGTGTTTGACGGCCACTAGAAACGGCGTCTCATTCAACTAAAAGACGAAGTCATATTATTCTTTATTGTGCTTCGATGCAATGACTAACTTTGTTTCGAAGTTCGATGTCTATTCTATTTTCTATTAGATAATGGGCAATTTTTGGACGATTTTTTCTAGCAGCGATGTGAAGCAGTCCGTTTCCATCCTGCAACGATTAGTTCGTGGAGTTCCCTGAGAGGGAGGCTCTCTTCTCTCGCTCCCGCTTACCGCTTCGGTGAATCATACACCCCCGATAAGCGACCGTTACCTTGTCCTTCAGTTCTTCCCATTTTTCCGCTTCGCTGGATACGATCTCTTGCACGCGAGTCAGGTCTCCGCCTTCTACTGCACGGATGAGAGCTGCAGACGCCAGATTAGGCGGTCGGTTTCATAGACGGGGTTGAAGAGATCTTACGGTGGGTGTTTGAATTACCCATAGCGACTTTTCAGCCGAAGAGAATCGAACAAGCCATGTCAAGCGCGCTAGCTGTGAAATGATTTGGCAAATTCGTGAGGAAATTGATCACCTAATTGGTGCTCCGCTGCCGTGCTGATGTGCTGCCTTATCTACATTTTAATTACCGTCGTAAAATTAAGAATTAGTCGAATGCATAGTATTAAAAAATTAAAAAAAAATTAAAAAAACTTCTACTCTGCTGATTGTAAGACAGGCCTCTTGGCCGTCCACTGACGCCTCCATTATCTGCAGTACAGCGTGGTTATTCAATAAACTGGCTGTAGAGGATTTCTTACCGACACGAATGATATGCGTTAGCTCCTTTCGCTTTTTCATCCTGCCGTCGCCGCTGCCGTCGCCGCCGATTCCTGGACTTTCGACTCATAGAAACCAGAAAAAAAAGAATCATTATAGACACCATATAGTATGCAGTATATTATTTATTGTATTTTAATCCTCCCCCCGGACCGGAAACTAGGCTTTTCTATCCTGCTGCCCTCTAAATCCCTAGCTTACCTCTACCTTTCTATATCCTAGTGGTCTCCTAAGGTTCCTAGATTAGCCTCCTGACTGCCTGACTCTCCCTCCTCCCTCTCCCTCTCCTGTATACTGCATTCTAAATATCCCACCTGAAACTAGAACGGATGAAAATTCGTCCTTTCCCATGCAGTAGTGCTGATGGACGGCTTGAACGTCTCCTTTTAGAAAATGAACAAAAACTAAACCCAAGTCAATATCAGTTATTATGTACTTGCAATATCGTTGAAGACCCAATCTTTGCGTTGCTTCCATCTCCGTTGGGGCGTCTTTCAAAAGCGTGATAGGCTAAAAAGAAGAAGTTTAGTACAAATTCGGGTTAGCATGTGCCTTACTTATGAACCTGGCAGATAACACTATTCATTTTGTCACGTGCTTCGGGCGTGACGTAGCCAGGGCCTTTGTTTTGGCCAACAAAGAATCTGGCGTAAACAGAAAGCAATTATACAATAGTAAATAATGAAATAAGTCAATACTTACTCCACCACCTGGTAAGACTGCTGTACAGTCCTAGCCGTTCTTCTTACCAGGATGGCTGAGGGCAGACATTCTTGTTGTGAGACTATGCAATTAACCAGCTATTTCATGCTAACCTGTGTCTGCAATAAACTAGCTATTTCATGCTAACCTGTGACTGCAGGGCCATCCGTCGTTTTCTTGCCTATGCAACTGCGCAAAGGCTTTGCCGTTATCTAAAAAAATAAATCAATAATTAAGTGATTGTTTTAGCTAAAATCAGTACCTGATGGCCTTTGCAGCAAGTTGCTATACTGAAAAATTGTCAGCCAAGATTGCATACACTGTAGTCATAGGAAATTTTACAAGTAATATGAAAAGGAAATATTTCAATACTTACTCCATAACCTGGTAAGAATGCTACTCAGCCAATAGCTGTAATTGCTTCTCTCCACCAGGCCAGAAGCAGGACGCTCTGCAATAGATAGAGTGATTTCGTGTTAAAAACTAAATATTTAGTACTAACTTGTGCGTGCTATTCAGCGACAGGGCCATCAATCGTTTTCTCGCCAATGATGACCCTTCATACACTGTCAGCCAAGATTACACTCTGTTCTACGATAGACTGGAAATAACATAGAAGACATAAAATAATCACTCACTGCGCGTGTAATGATGGCTGTCGCTTTCTGCCAAAGTACGACGCTGATACAAGGCTTTGCGTACTAAAAAATTCGACGATAGAAATTAAATTATTTTTACTTTTTTTACTAGTACACTTACCAGCAGTCGTGCGTGATCTGGTGTGTTGTCTTCCGCGCTGGACGACGCCGTCGCTCTTCATCGTATGCTAATCAATCAAATATTAGGACTCATCTCAGAAAATAGTGATTACCCACCGTGAGTGCCTTGAACCGCCACAGGTCAACGTGGGTTGTCGTCATCGACTTCAAATTTCACTAAAACAATTACGTCATGAGATTAATGAAAGCAACCATGGTGTCACACAAATACTGTAACTACATGTACTCAGTAAAATCAGAAGACCTGATGGCTGTCTTCTCGGTGAGGTGGTCCCTAGCCCAGTGCTTCGACGCCTCTCAACAAAAAAGGAAATCAGTAATTAGAACGCTCTAACACACAAACTACAACATCTATCGAACAAAACTACACATTACATTACATTACATACACAAAATTAGACTACGTTGCTAAAACAATCAGAATTACCTCCAACATCCATTGCCCTATAGTCTAAGATATTGTGAAAACTTTATTACGATACGCACTAAAGGCTGACCACAGCGGAAAGAAAATTGCATAGCAAGTCACAGTGACCAAGGTAGAGTGCGGCATTGTAGAACTACAGCGTGGAACCACAGCGTGGAACGACAGCGTGGAACGACACCGTACGCAACTACACCGTGAAATTACACCGTGGAATTACACCGTGGAATTACACCGTGGAACTACCGGTACACCGTGCGCGGAAAATAGATCATACCGTGGCCGCTGCGAGACCGAGCACCGTACCCGTACAAATGGAACTACACCGTGGTCGCTGCAAAACCGTGCAGCAAGCACACGGTACTACCACAACGTGTGACGTGCCGTGCCGTGCCAATGAAGTTAGATCTACTACACCGTGGTAAAGACTAGGCTGCAACCGTGCAGCACACCCGTACCTGGGTATAATACTATGACTTTTGTACTGAGCTACACCATTAGTCTACGTCGCTGAAATACACACCATGCTTTTTCCCTTCGGTGTTAATTACGCCGTGCTAAGGTAGGTAGCGCGGACTGCATCGTTATTATCTAATGAGACACCTTACTTGTGGTCCCACTTTGCCCGTGCTCTATTGCCTCCCTCCTCTCTTCCCCTTGCTTCCCCTTTCCACTCCTCCCTTCCCTCTCCTCCCCTTCCCTCTCCTCCCCTTCCCCTTTCCCCCTCCCTTTCCCCTTTTCCCCTCCCTTTCCCCTTTCCCCTCCCTTTCCCCTTTCCCCTCCCCTTCCCAGCATATGCCACCCCTTCCCTTTACTCGACTTGCTACTGAATTACAAACAACACAGCCCAACAGAAAACAAACAAAACGCATCACACGAAAACGCCACAGACCGTACGGTTATCGCCCTAAAAGACGGATGAGCTATTTGGCATCAAGAACCTAGATTACCTAGTTATCCATTGTCCTAAATGAAAACCTAGTATAATACAGGCACCTAGTCTATACCTGGAACCTATTACGCTACATCCTAAAATACGGGTTAGCAAATTAGTTTTATGAAAAAATCCTAAATTACCAAGTCATCCATTGACCTAAACGGAAACCTAGTACATTAATTATGAAATTCCTACTCTATAACCTAGTACAGTACGTCCTAAAAGACGGGTTAGCAAATTAGTCGTATGAAAAAATCCAAAATTACCCAGTCATCCATTGACCTAAATGAAAGCCTAGTACATTAATTAATGAATTTCCTAATCTCTAAACTAGTACATTACGTCCTAAAAGACGGGTTAGTGAATTAGTTGTACGAAAAAAAAATCTTAATTACCTCGCCATCCATTGACCTAAATGGAAACCTAGTACAATACAGGCACCTAGTACGCTACATCCTAGCAGACAAATTAGCAAGTTAGTGGTATGAAAAACATCCTAAATTACCTGGTACTCCATTGACCTAAATGGAAACCTAGTGGCACCTGCTCTATACATAGAACCTAGTGTACGCTACATCCTAAAAAACGAATTAGCAAATTCAAAAACTCCTGCTAAATTACGTAGGAACCCATTGACATTAATGGAAACCTAGTACATTAATTAATGAAAATGCTACTCTATCACCTAGTACATTACTTCCTAAAAGACGGGTTAGCAAATTAGTCGTTCGAAAAATCCTAAATTACCTAGTGATCCATTGACCTAAATGGAAACCTAGTACAATACAATCCTAGTCTATAACCTAGTACACTACATCCTAAAAGACGGATTAGCTAATTAATTAATCAGATGAATGAAAACCTAGATTACCTAGTAATCCATCGACCTAGAAAATTTATCCTATATTCTAATACACCTAGATTACCTCACAAATCCATTGAGAATGGTCTAACCGGGGGTGGCGGCTGCCAGCTAAGCACGTGAGGGAGGGCCTAACTACACTACAACCTATCTGCTGCTCTCTCACCAAGAGCAAATTTTGGGAAACGCCCTACCTATTGACAGCCGCCCTAAGCCCTAATGCAGTGGCCGGACCCGTGCATAACTACCGTAGTGATGCATATGCATAAGAACTGATGCATTTAGTTTTGCGCCCGGCGCAGATCATTGATGTTGTCCCACTACGTTCTCTGCCACGCACATACATTGAATACGATATTTGTCTTTTTTGATATTGATATATATATTGATTCGATTTCTTATTTTCTTTTTGTGATACGTGTATTTTGTAGAAACTCAAATTTTAGAAATTTTGAAAAAATTGATGCTAATCAGGGTAACGTACATGCGTCACGGTGAAATGTTTGAAGGCGTACATGCGGTAGGAGCACGATGTATTTAATTAAAGGATTAAGCTTCATGCTGTTAACCACTGCCGCCAGACACACGAGCCCCCTCCCCGCCCTACTGTTTCACTATGACTCGGGACCGCGACAGTGGCAACGTGCAATCGGCTTACGTGTGCAGTGGACAGAGAACCCCGCCCCTTAAGTGTGCGCCTACACCACGGGGGCCCGCACAATACGCATAAAACCTGTCGGACGAGTTTTCCCTTGCTACCTCTTCGTACTTCCGCTTCGTACTTCCGCTTCGTACTTCTGCTTCGTGCTTCCGCTTTGCACTTCCGCTTCGCACGGGACGGGCGTCGACAGCTGTCGAAACGCGCGAGAGCTCATTATAGACACTTCGCGAAACGGCAAATTCCATTGTTTTACCGCAGGTCTGCGACGATTCGGAGAGTCGAAGGGCGCGACGATCGCTCGCACTGCGCAACGATCTACGAAAACGGAGAATAGTTTGGGTGACCGAAAAGAAAAAAAAAACGCGAGGCTTACCGACACGCGCGCCACGCGGCGCTCGTTCTTCCTTCGTCGGGGCGCAGTCCTTCGCAAAGGACTGCTGCTGCTGGGACGCACTGTGGAAAGAAAGAAAGCGCTATTAGTCTCGGAAAAAAAAAACACGAGGTCGCGATACTCACCGGCTGGCTCCGTCGTCCCCGCGATTCTCTTCGAGGGCTCGCCTCGCGGCGATAAGCCCTTCTCGGCTGCCCCCGCAAAGGAAGCAGCGTTGCGTGGTCGCCTCGCGAGAGCGGACCAACCGTTCCGCTCCGCGCTTCAGCCGAGAATGACGCACGCGGAGAGAGAGGAGACTGTTATCAGCGAATCAGAGAGGGTGTGAAAACAGCCGTTTCCCTTCCGCGTGCGCTCACGTGAGAGCGAATTCGCTCCCGATCCGCGATTTCGGTTCGATTCGAAGCAGCGTTCGCGGGCAGAGAGTTCGCGCTCGCCGATTCTCGAGACCGCAGCCCGTCTGAATGAGAGAGAGACAGATGGACAATGGAATTAGTGAGAACGTGTGAAAACTAATCAGCGCACTCACTGCCTGCATGCTCCGTCCGTGCCACGGTTCGTTCGCATGAATGACGTGTGCAATCGAGCGAGAACCTCGCTCTCGCCGATGCCAGTCGGATCGAGGACACAACTCAAGTGTGAAATCATGCAGGGACACCGTCGCTGCACACGTGAACTGGTAATGTTCACGTGACCCTACAGACACTCCACAAACTCTTATGACGATTTTTTACACTCAACTTTAGAAGTACAGTACAACAGGCGAGACTTAGCGAAACACTTCACGTGTTATTAGTATCACCACGGATTCTAGAAAGAATCCGTGGTATCACGCACCACTTTGGACAATTTTCTGGCAAATGGAGACCAATAGTTCATTTGCATACCAAAGGCTTAACGTTGCTATTTTGATCCTATTTCAGACTTTGAGTAAAGAAAATTGATCTAAGCGTAGAATCCTCATTTGACCAAGCCTTCTACCAGAGCTAATCCTAATCGACTATCTAAAGGATTTTACACATGGCACACAAATTGTGCCTGACCCGCTTGGGTATAGAGAGTTTCAATTTACTCGTACACAAAATCTGAAAACTATTTCAGGAAAAGTAATAAGAATTAGGCCAAACCGAAATACATATAACGCTCGACCAGTCTACGTCACGGACAAACGACGGCACCCAGCGACAAAGCCAAAGCATCGCCGTATAGCGCTATTTGTTCGCCCGACCGCGTACTCATATGATCGAAACCGCGCTCGGAGCTGCGATCGATCGATCTTCGTTCGTCGACCGTACGTGTCTCGCTAAAGAGGTCCTTTCGAAGCCGGATGAAGTTCGAAGTTGACATACAGAAACGTTTAGAACAATTTTCGAAAGCGTCACATCCACAAGGCGAAAAAACGCCTGTGTAGCTGTGTCCTTCGCGCAGCAACGACATATCGAAAAAGCGCCGTTTCGCTGCGACTTCAAATTTACTCTACTTGAACCTTGGACACGATCCTTCGTTCGATTTTCAGATCCAGTGCCACATTCGCGAAAAAAAACACAGGAAATCGCATTGACCTGACGCGCGCATGCGCGCATGCAAATCCACTCACGCGCGAACTTGCGTCGCGCTGTATAATCTACCGCAGTGCGATGCAAATTATGCAAAAAGGCTTTACAAAAATTAGAGTAATAAGAATGTGCTGCTGGGGGTGTTCGGGGTTCCCATGATGGCTCACGGCCATCATTATCTAGTTATGGGTACACCGAAGGTAATCTCCCTGCCCTTTGTCCGAATTATATGCCGTACAATCTATCGTGGCGTTATACTGTAGTGTAGTTTACCAAAGGCATATGTTAGTAACCCAATTAGCTGACAAGATCCCCGAATGCCTGAGGCCCCTCTGTCATGATGGAAAACGAACCTACGGACTCAAAAGGATTAGCTGATGTTTTGTAAACCTTTGTTGTGTATGACCGGTCGATCGCCACCAGGGTCAAGTCTGTCCCACCAATTGTACACTTCTGATGACGTCAATATTCCCTGTCGTTCAGAGTTAGAAAACTTGTCGGTGAATCAGACAAGAGAAACTAAATGTTGTCGCTTGTGTCAACGGCAGACGAGACTCAATTTCGGAAGGAAGAAAAAAAAAGGGCCTTTAGGAAAAAAAGTCTACAGCACCCGGTGTTCCCAGGCGGTCTCCCATCCAAGTACTATCCGGGCCCTACGTTGCTTAACTTCGGTGATCGGACGAGAACCGGTGCTTTCAACGTGGTATGGCCGTAGACGTTTAATGTAGCCTAACCTAGTCTACATATACTAAGTCGTTTACGGAAATGTCCAACTGTTCCGCAAAGGCTGAAGCTCTACGCGCAAACCTCACAACTTACCTGGTCGAAAGCGTGTCGAAAGGACTTCGCATTTGGGCTGGTTTCTCTGGTTATCCCCACGTGAACAGCTGGATGATCAGGCTAGTTCTAAAGTGCGCTAGCCGCAGGCATGGAGAGAGGAGACCGACGTCGTTTAGCGACGCTCAAGAGCCGTAGCAACCGGAACTCGTTCTCGACCGATGTTTAGGGTAAGTTCAAAGAGTCGCACGAAAGCGAGTAAGATCGTTGAGGTTGGCATATCCTGCGCCAGTTATTCTGCTGCTATGACAAGCATGCCTGAAGCTCAAAAAGCGTCATTCTAGCAAAGAAAACTCGTCTACTACCCCGCGACCGAAAGGGGCCCCCACAGAGGACTCAACATGCGTCACGCTAATCAAAGGCCTTAGGAGTCTAGTTCAAGGCAATAGAGTTTTTTGGAAGGCGTAAATAGCCGACAAACTTTTCTTGGGCGTTCTATCCTATCATCGTGTTGGTTGTCCCTTTTCCATATCTGTGACAAAGTTCATGACGCTCTTTCTGACTTTGGAATAAGGTCATGAGCCACCAAGGCCAGCGCACATAAATCAGCATGTATCCACATGATAATCCAACCAGGGTCTAGTGCTTCCTCATAAGCACCATTATGAAGCGTTTAGACACTTGGAATATTTTCTATTTAATTAATATCTTAATAATAGTTCTCCTCTAACACTTGAGAAGATCTCAAGTGAAGAACAGGCAACGGGTGAAAACCGCTTCTGAACCAAAGTGTAGGCTTCAAAAGCTTCGAATCGTTTTCCAGGGGATATCAAATAGCTGAATCCTCTTTCCTTTGTAGAAGAACTCATATTACCAGAAGAACTCATATTACCAGATACAGTTTTACCATGACAAAAATGGATGTAAATGTTCCGCAAAAGTGTCATCTGCCAGCGCAGAGATGTAGAAAACCCAGAAGGCTGATGGCTCGATTTCTCAAATCCGCCTTTCCTGGGCGGCGTAAAGCGCAACGCACACAAGCGTTGTGAAAACCACCATCACTTCTTTTACGTCAAAGTCAAATAATTGAATAAATAGCTATACATGTAAGGCTTTGGTGGCAAGTGAAATCAATAGACAAAGCAAAGGGAAAAGCCAAAAGAGAGTATGCATACTATAGTACAGTACGAAACGATTTGTCACAATTCCGAAAAATTAGTCATATAATCCATTGATGCATCGTGTCTTGCTGCTCATCTTGTCGTTCGTTGCTGCTCCAAGTGGCGACTTGACTGTATCTAGGAGGGATGTCGTACTCATCCGGCGAGGTCCCAAGGGGATCTCGGGTCCGTTCTGTTTGAATCTCAATCAGATTCACTGGAGCGGGACAGATGGGGATTAGACTTTGTCGTCGTCTTTTCCATTCCCGACAAGCCAGCCAAAGACTAAGAAGGACCAGGAAACCAATAGCAATTCCGCTTCCTATTAAAATTTTGGTTCCTCTCCGTTGCTTTGGACGCTCTGTAGTAGGCTCGACAGGATCGAGTGACTGACTCCACGTCAACTTGCTTACGTATAGAAATAGAACAATCCAAACCAGACCTAAGAAATGGGATTGTTCTGCAGATATTCGGCGATAGCTAGCTGTGATCACTATTACTTTGAACCTGTAAAACTCGTACCTTTTTTTCTTGAGAGATCTTTCATCGCGGTGAATCGCGAACGAGGAACGCGAAGAAATAATTCGGGCTACGATTGTAGTAGGAATGCAGCACGCAATAATGTGTGCATCCGTTTTCACTGCAGCTGGCACCTCTTGGGTGACAAACAATCAGCTATAAAAATAGTTTCTAAACACGTCACAGGAAGAGTGCTGGGATATAGTGCAAGTCTATCCTAAATACGTTTATTCCAGATTTCTAGAAAGTCTATGAAAATGATACCAACACAAACAAGACCATAACTGAACGAGAACAGATATCCTTAGTTTGACTGTAATGCCTAGACTAATAGCTAAGGAAGTTGTCACTGTAGGCTGCTAAAAACTTGTGTATTCTGCTGCTTTGTTTGCCACAATGAGCTCACTGACTTTGTTGACCAACACCTGAAACGAGGGACGTTCTTCTGGGTTTTCAAACCAACAGTCAGCCATTATCTTGAACCTACATTAAACAACATATATTTGATGAGACGGCGGGATATCAATAATCGTTAGTAATGTACAGTACTGTACATTCGATCAGGACAATGCTTAGGTTGGCTGAGGCGCATTCCCTCGTGAAGGAGCGGAACAAGGTTAGCGACGCCAACACCAGGATAAGGAGTCATTCCCATTGTCATCACTTCCCACAATGTAATGCCATACGACCACTGCGGATAAGAGACGGCATTATTACACTTGGTCTAGTTTGCTCTCTAACTGACTCACTACGTCACTTTTTGTTGTAAATATTCCTACTGTTAGACTTCTAGAGCAGCCCAGCGAATCGGTAGTCCAACTTTGCCTGATGTAATCCGGTAATAGTCCTCGTCTTCTTCCAATGCTCTGGCTAACCCAAAATCGGATATTTTGATAGCGAGATCCCAGTCTACCCTAAAACCATTCACTTGGTGAATTATATAAAAGTAGAACGATTGAAAACGTTGATCAATACATGCAATTCCGCGCTGCCAAATCTCGATGTAGTATCATTTTCCCTGACAAATATTCCATTCCTTTTGCAATTTGATATCCAAACTGAATAAGTCTGAAAAGCTAAAAATGATCTGAGAAATATAATATGGAAAATATAATATGGAAAACATTACGTCACGGGGAATTGTCTCGTCTCCGTCATTCTCAGCTGGAGTACTGAGAACATAAACTGATTGTTGCTTTCGCAAATATGTTCTCAAGTCTTGTAAAGCCATATAGGGAAGCAGTATCATAGGTCTGTAGTATTGCTCCTGCTCAGGATTGGGCGACCAGCAAATGCCAATCAATGTCATAACATTTGGATGACTAAGGCATTTCATTCTAAGGGCTTCCAATATGAAGTCACGCATATTCACTCCTATATTGTACAATTGCATTTTTTATGCACGAATAGTATTTGATTGAATTTATGACCTGATTTAGCTGATTTTGCGGCAACAGTACTTCCGTTTAACAGACACTTGTAGACTCTTCCGAAATTGCCTACAAACAGATGCTGTACATGCGAATCTCTCAACGGATCATTCAGTCGATTGACCTTCTCCAATGTCCTTCTCTACCGTTAGACGTGTAGGACAAACGCCCAAGTCACCTATTTCCGCAACGATTTCAGAATCCCAAACGCTGGTCGTACTGGTTCGCATTTCAATGTCAGTGATCGGTGTTTGTTCTTCTTTCGTACGACGTTGGAAGGTGCAGGCGAAGCGTTTTTTGCACCAAATTACAATTGGAGGAGTAAGTATGAAAACCATCACCGCAAAGAGAGTTGATGGAACGACAATTTTTGCAATTCCTAAAATGAAATCAGTAGAGTATCTCCTATTTTCAGAAGAAAGGGGTGGACATTTTCATGCGCCTATACTTCCAATTCTTATTACGTTGTGCTACTGATTTGTTAGATAAGGGCTTATACTGTTGCAGCAGAGCACCGCCTAACAACATTTTTACACCCTTTCTTTGTCTCTGCTCCATTATCATTTTGAGCCAATTCCGAAAACGGTTGTTTGCCAGCCTGATCGCAAGGAGAACGACACTACTAGAGACGTTCCCTTGCTATCACAAAGCCACGGTATGATTCCTATTACTAGTACTTTCCTACCGCAGTTATTTTCGTCCGAAGAGTCTTTGCAGTCGTTTTCACCGTCACAGCGGTAGTTTTGATTAATACAAGTTCCGTCGTCGCAATACCAATCCTGGCTGCTAGTTTTCTTAGGACAGCATAATTCGTCAGATTCATCGCTACAGTCGTTGTAACCGTCACAGCGGCTGTTTTCATAGATACAACGGCGGTTTTTTTTGCACCAAAACCGTGACGGCTCTTGGCGGCAATAGCTAGAACAGTTTTGTTCATCTGATAAGTCGTTACAGTCGTTGTCACCGTCGCAGCGGTAGTCTTTCCTAATACAACTTTTATTATTGTTGCAATGCCAAACCTCGAACTTGGTTTTAGTTCTCCCGTCACAGCATAGTTCATCTGAAAAATCGCCACAGTCGTTGAAACCGTTACAGCTGAAGTTATGAGGAATACAAGAGCCGTTCTTGTTGCACCAAAACCGTGACGAATCCTGGCGGCAATAGCTAGAGCAGTTTCGTTCATCTGAATAATCGCCACAGTCATTGTCACCGTCACAGCGGTAGTTTTGATGAATACAACTTCCGTCGGCGCAATGCCAAACCTCGCTTGTGGTGTTCTCATCACAGCATAGTTCATCTGATAAATCTCCACAGTCGTTGAAACCGTTACAGCTGGAGTTACGAGGAATGCAAGAGTCGTTCTTGTTGCACCAAAACCGTGACTGATCTTGGCGGCAGTAGCTAGAACAGTTCTGTTCATCTGATAAATCGCCACAGTCGTTTTCACCGTCGCAGCGGTAGTCTCGTTTAATACAACTTCCATCGTCGCAATGCCAAACCGCGAACTGGTTGCTAGTTGTCTCATTACAGCATAGTTCATCTGAAAAATCTCCACAGTCGTTGTCACCGTCACAGCGGAAGTTTTGACGAATACATCGGTCGTCATTTTTGCACCAAAAACGTGACGGATCTTGGCGGCAGTAGCTAGAACAATTTCGTTCATCTGAACAATCGCCACAGTCGTTGTCACCGTCACAGCGGTACTTTTGATGAATACAGCTTTTGTCGTCACATTGCCAAACCTGGCTTGTACCGTTACTGTTCTCATCACAGCATAGTTCATCTGACCAATCTCCACAGTCGTTGTCACCGTTACAACTAAAGTTTTCAGGAATACAAGAGCCGTTCTTGTTGCACCAAAACCGTGACGGATCTTGGCGGCAGTAGATAGAACAATTTCGTTCATCTGAATAATCGCTACAGTCGTTTTCACCGTCACAGCGGTACTTTTGATGAATACAGCTTTCGTCGTCGCACTGCCAAACCTGGCTTGTACTGTTCTTGTCACAGCAGAGCTCATCTGAAAAATCTCCACAGTCGTTGAAATCGTTACAGCTGAAGTTATGAGGAATGCAAGAGCCTTTCTTCTGGCACCAAAACAGTAGAGGATTCTGGCGGCAATAGCTAGAGCAGTTTCGTTCATCCGAATAATCGCCACAGTCGTTGTCACCGTTACAACGGTACTTTTGATGAATACAACTTCCGTCGTCGCAATGCCAAACTTGGCTTGTAGTGTTCTCATCACAGCATAGTTCATCTGACCAATCTCCACAGTCGTTGTCACCGTTACAGCGCAAGGTTTTGCGAATACAACGGTTGTTATTTTTGCACCAAAACCGTGCGGAATTTTTGCGGCAGTCGTTAAAACAATTTTGTTCATCTGAATAATCGCCACAGTCATTGTCACCGTCACAGCGGTAGGTTTCATGAATACAACTTCCATCGCCGCACAGCCAGACCGCGTACCGATTGGTAGTCCTCCTTTCACAGCATAGTTCATCTGAAAAATCTCCACAGTCGTTGAAACCGTTACAGCTAAAGTTTTCAGGAATACAATAGCTGTTCTTGTTGCACCAAAACCGTGACGAGTCCTGGCGGCAATAGCTAGGGCAGTTTCGTTCATCTGAATAATCGCCACAGTCATTGTCGCCGTCACAGCGGTAGTTTTGATGAATACAACTTCCGTCGTCGCACTTCCAAACCGCGAACTGACTATCTCTCCCTTTACAACATAGTTCATCTGAAGAATCTCCACAGTCATTGTCGTCGTCACAGCGATAGCTTTGAGGGATGCAGCGATTGTTATTTTTGCACCAAAACCAGGTACGCTCTAGGCGGCAGTAGCTAGAACAGTTTCGTTCATCCGAGAAATCCCCGCAGTCGTTGCGACCGTTACAGCGGGCGTTAGACGTAATGCAACGATTGCTATTTGTGCACCAAAACCGTGACAGATCTTGGCGGCAGTAGCTAGAACAGTTACGTTCATCTGAGAAATCACCACAGTCGTTGCGACCGTCACAGCGTTTGTGTGACCTAATACAACTTTCATTATTGTTGCACAAAAACAGATTCCGATTATTGCAGCTAGAGCAATTTTGTTCATCTGAGTAATCACCACAATCATTGTCACCATCACAGCGAAAGCGTTGAGGAACGCAACGATTGCTATTTGTGCACCAAAACCGTGACGGATCTTGGCGGCAGTAGCTAGAACAGTTACGTTCATCTGAGTAATCGCCACAATCATTGTCACCATCACAGCGATAGCTTTGAGGGACGCAACGTTTGATGTTTGTGCACCCAAATAGTGACGGATCATGGCTACAGTAGCTAGAACAGTTACGTTCATCTGAGAAATCACCACAGTCGTCGTCAAAGTCACAGCGATAGCGTTTAGGAATGCAACGATTGCTATTTGTGCACCAAAACAGTGACGGATCTTGGCGGCAGCGGTGTCTAAAACAGCTTCGTTCATCTGACGAATCGCCACAGTCATTGTCACCATCACAGCGGTAGTTTTGATGAATGCAACTTCCGTCGTCGCACTTCCAAACCGGACTTGTAATGTTCGCGTCACAGCATAGTAGTTCATCTGAGAAATCGCCACAGTCGTTGTGATCGTTACAGAGGAAGTTTCTAAGAATACAACTGCTGTTCTTAATACACCAAAACCGTGACGGATCTTCTCGGCAGCGGCTATAACAGTTTCGTTCATCTGACCTATCGCCACAGTCGTCGTTACCGTCACAAACATTCTTTTGATCAATGCAAAGATTTGTCTTTTCGCACCAAAACTGTTTCGTATTTTGGCTGCAGCGGTATCTATCACAGTTTCGTTCATCTGACAAATCGGCGCAGTCATTTTCACCATCACAGCGGTAGTTTTGATGAATGCAACTTCTATCCTCGCAATGCCAAACCTTGAGTGTAGTGTTCTTCTCATCGCAGCATAGTTCATCTGATAAATCGCCACAGTCGTTGTCGTCGTTACAGAGGAATTTTTGATTAACACAAGTGTCGTTCTTGCTGCACCAAAGCAGTTTCGGATCTTGGCGGCATTGGCTGGAACAGTTTCGTTCATCTGATGAATCGCCGCAGTCGTTAAATCCGTCGCAGCGAAATCTCTGTTTAATGCAACGATCGTTCCCTTCGCACCAAAACGTTGTCGGATCTTGGCGGCAGTGGCTAGAACAGTTTCGTTCGTCTGATGAATCGCCACAGTCGTTGCTACCGTCGCAGTACAAATCTGAAGAAATGCACCGTCCGTTGTTGCATCCAAATGTATTGTTGTCGCAGCTTTTAATCAACGGGAGGTGAAGAGTGATGACCAAAAGTGCCAAAACTAAACATAACGTAAGCGCATAATGTAGAGACGTCCTTTATTTCCCATGCAACATGCAGAAGTATTACTTCGCACGTACGTACAAGAACCGAAATCCCCACCAACGTTACAAACTAAAGACATCTCTTCCATAGGGCAATGTACGGAAAACCTCCTTCAGTTGGCATCGATATAATATGCATGTATATATTTCGGTCAAGTGCACGAGAGTGCATTAGCATAAGCACCTAGGTAGGCTCGGTAAGAATCGCCTTCCCCTGTACGATTCTGAGCGTGAGACGGGGGGGGGGGGGTTCAAGTGATCATTGTCTCGTAGTGGTAGGCACTGCGTACGCCTTCGATCCGAAAGCGCCGCGTGCCCTGCTCTGATTACGTACCGGCTGCGTACTTCATGGCCCGTTACGCAGTGCAAGGAAACGCAACGTCAGCGATACAGCGAACGAGAAGAGACGAATGGCTTATATCACGCACACAAACGCGCGCAATGTGCTGATGACCTGCTCACTCACTGTGCTACACCCAATTAATTACATTAAGTCTATATATAGTACCTAGCACAAATGACTCTTCCGTAAAGTGTATTCGTATTATTTATTAATAGCGGTAGATAGACTACACTGTTGCAGTTCCAAAACGTCCCTAATTAATTAATTAATTAAGCTTCGATACCTTAGCAGTGACATGCTATTTCAGGTAAGGTTTCCTGCTTCAGCTCAAGTCAGCGTACTATATATTAGAGATGCCCAAAATCCCTTCTACAGTAACACGAAGTAAAACAATAGCGTTATCTTTACAGATGCATGGTACAGTACTGAGAGTCTGGGACAGTGAAATTTGTCAGACTCATCACCGAGAAGAGTATTGCGCGTTTTAAAAAAAATCTGTTCCGAAGGATCGCGATTGGAGTTGTTGTGGCTGTCATATGGATCAGACTTTTGGCGTTTTAGCGTCGCAGTCATGGAAAATTTATCGATCCAGTCAGAAATACGCCGCCTCGAACTTTCTTGGCGCACAACAAGATCAGCGAACTCAAGGCTCGCCACTTTCTAAAGTGCGCTAGCGCCTTGTGGCCGAACGAAGAGACGATCATTTGACCAGCTGGCTTTACACAAGGGCAAGGAAGTAGTAGTCTACAGTCTACTCGACAGATGCGTAAGGCAAGTTCAAAGAGTAGCACGAAATTCAGAAAGATTGTTGAGGTCCTATAGCTGTCATTCCTCGCCAGTAATTCTACTGCTACGATGGGCGCTTCTGAAGCTCCAAAAGCCACATTCTAGCAAAGAAAACTCGTCTACTACCCCACTACCGAAAGGGGCCCCCCAATACCACAGCCTTGAACTCAGCATGCGTCACGCTAATCGAAAACCTTATGGAAGTCTAGTTCATAGGTGATTAGGTGTCTCTAAGAATTTTCAGTCACGGAATACAGTCCTTGGGAAGAAGTAGAAGACGGAAATAGACGACTAACTTCGCTTGGACGTTCTATCGTATCATCGTCATCGTAACGTCGCCTTGTTGGTATTCCCTTATTACATTTTCTCCATATCTGTGACCAGAAGGTTCTTGCTGACTTTGGAATGAGGCAGTAAGCCACCAAGGCCAGCACACATAGATCAGTAAGGATCCAATTGATTAGAAAAGCAATCCAACCAGGGTCTAGTTCTTCCTCGGATATACAACGATCCGATGTTCTTTGAATAGAGGCATTCAGGCACTTGAAATACTTTCTAGACGATTTCTCGGCATAAATAATAGTTGTCGCCATACTTGAAGCGAAACTCAAGGGGAGAAGAACAGACAATGGAAGAAAACGCTTCTGAACCAAAGCGTAGGCTTCAATAATTTCGTAACGTTTCCCAGCGGATATCCCACGAAGACTGAGTCTTTTTGCCTTTGTAGAAGAACTCACATAGCAATATGTATCATTAGAAGACGCAGTGTCTTACCTGATGCAGTTTTACCATGACAAAAATAGACATAAGCGTGCCACAACAAACTGTTATGTCAGCTGGAAGCGCAAAGAGGTAAAATTCCCAGAAAGCCGACTCAGGGCCACAAGAGATCGTGTAGGGCGTTATTCTCCCGTACTTCAGACCGTGTAAGAGAGCAAAAGTGACCAGTCCTCCAGGGATAATTAGCGATAGGGTTAGCTGAACAAGAAAGAATCTCTTGTGACTCTTACGGCTAAACCGTCCAGGTTTCCAGACTGTCAAAACCGTGTTAGAGACAGAACTGGCCCACCAGAATATCAGCGAGAGATAACCAAATTGAGAAAGTACTCCTAAATTTAGTAAAAGCGTGAGAACTTTTGAGAGCACATTATGCTCTACCTTGGGCATGGCAAATTGTAGTCGGGTAAATCCAAGAGTCAAACATACTCTCGTATTTACAGTAACTCCGATTTTCTCCCAATAGCAGTGGAAGGATCACGGCAATGTCTACAAGGAAGCTTCATTAGCTTGACAGAGTATTATGTGTGCACTTACCAAATACCGTTAACGAGGCAGTTAAAAATAAACCGGTTGCAGATTGATAGCTCGGCCTATACAGTAGTAGATATGGAATAGGAAATTAAAACGTATGAATTTTTACGCACAAGCCTTTTGCTCCAGCCCACGTAATGAACAAAATCGTAAGACTAATGACGTGAAGTGGCACAGAGACGTACATTGCAATGTAATACGATTTAACGCCATTTTGATGCGACTGATCGCACGGAGGAGAGCAGTACAAGCCACGCTCTCGAGCATATTTGCTACGTGTGGGTATTAGAGGCCTTGGACAGGTTGTTTTATTTGAGATCCTCGAGTCGTTAGGACTGATCAAATTATGTGCACACGTGGGAATCGTTAGACAGGATATGACGTTCTGTAGAAACGGCATCAACCGACGAATCTCGTTTTGGAATTTAGACAATTCCACGCAGATGTTCTGGTCATTTGAGGGATTGCTGCCGCAATCGTTGAAAGCGTAATGGCAAAGAAGCGATTGAAGTTTAATTCCATCCGATAATGAAAGTAGATACACAGCTAAGCTCTTCAAATCTTTCTCCGCTTTTGAAAAGTTCCCGCAGCCCGATACCGAGACATTCCTTTGGCTATTTTCGTTCGCACTCCAATGGGGAAACACCGAACGGCAGACAGATCGGTTTAATGAAATTGTGGGGACGACTTGACAGGACGTTGACTTAGAGGTTTCCTATCGAAAGCGACCCGAGGGTTCAGCGATAAAACATCGCTTTTCAGTAAAAACGCGACGGCGTTCGCGCGAATCATGCAGTTCTTACCGAAGAGGTGGTCGGTAGGAAGTAATAAACGTAGACGGGCGTAGCGGTGAGGATAAGCAAAACAATCAGGCTGAATCCAAGACCAATCTGTATCAGGTGGCTCCACATTTGTTTGAAACTCAACCGTCGACCTTTGCGACGTCTCTCACTAGTTGTTTGCAGCATCGCAAACCGTTTAGACAGAGAGGAGGAAGCGAGGCTAAATGATTACTGGCGTGCTCGCGTCGGCTTCTTATAAACGTATTAGCTGAGGTCAGGCGTCTCTCATCCCGGCTCCTCGAGAATCTGCCCGGTTTCCCAAAGCTACTGGTTCTAAGCGATCAAATGAAGTTCTGTCTAGAAACGTTATTTATATTTGTTACTAACCGTTCATCGCCAATACTAAACGAAAACGGGAGCATATAACAGCAAACACCTCAAGAACTCATCTTCCTAACGCTCCTAAGGAAGTAATCCTATAGCTCGGAGTTCAGTCGACGAGTAAAGTTTATTTGAGTTAGATGAGACTAGTGAAATAATAGACAAAGCTGGCACTAAATAATCTATAAAACGCGACATACTGAAACCGATACTAAACAAAAAAATTTGAGTGAGTGAGTAAAATCTATTAGAGATCACATGCAAAGAATTCAGCTTGGTGTTCATCACATTTCAACGCTTCTAAGCAATCTAAAGGCGCCTAAGGGCGCTAAGAGTTTTTGGCCATAGTACAAAGTCGTTTTGAAGATGTTGAAGACGGAAAAAGACTTGTAAGTCTAGTTCATTGGTGATTAGGTGTTTCTAAGAATTTTCAGTCAGGGAATACAGTCCTTGGGAAGACGTAGAAGACGGAAATAAACGGCTAACGTCGCTTGGACGTTCAATCGTATCATCGTCATCGTAACGTCGCCTTGTTGGTATTCCCTTATTACATTTTTTCAATGCCTGTGACCAGAAGGCTCTTGCTGACTTTGGAATAAGGCAGTAAGCCACCAAGGCCAGCGCACATAGATCAGCAAGGATCCAATTGATTAGTGCAGCAATCCAACCAGGGTCTAGTGTTTGCTCATACGTACAGCGATCCATTGTTCTTTGATTAGATGCATTCAGGCACTTGGAATATTGGCTATATGATATCTTGGCATAAATAATAGTTGTCGTCATACTTGAGGCGAAACTCAAGGGAAGAAGAACGGACAACGGAAGAAACCGCTTCTGAACCAAAGCGTAGGCTTCAATAGTTTCGTATCGTTTCCCAGCGGGTATACCACGAAGACTGAATTCTTTTGCCTTCGTAGAAAACTCACATAGCAATACGTATCATTAGAAGACGTGTTCTCTTACCTGATGCAGTTTCACCAAGACAAATATGGACATAAGTGTGCCACAAAATATTGTTATGTCAGCTGGCAGCCCAAAGAGGTAGAAGTCCCAGAAGGCGGACTCAGGGCCACAAAGGATTGTGTAGGGCGTTATTCTCACGTACTTCACACCGTGTATGAGAGCAAAAGCGACTTGTCCTCCAGGGAGAATTAGCGATAGGGTCAGCTGAACGAGAAAGAATCTCTTGTGACTCTCACGGGCAAACCGTCCAGGCTTCCAGGCTGTCAAAACTGTGTTAGAGACAGAACTGGCCCACCAGAATATCGACGACAGATAACCAAATTGACCAAGTATTCCTAAATTTAGTAAGTGTCTGAGAACTTTTTTTGGAAGCACATTATACTACCTTGAGCATGGCAAATTGTAGTCGGGTGAATCCATGAGTCAATCATACTCTCGTATTTACAGTAACACCGCTTTTGTCCCAATAGCAGTGGAATGATCACGGCAATGTCTGTAGAAAGGCTTCATTAGCTCGGCAGAGTATTTGTGTGCACTTACCAAGTACCGTTAACGAGGCAGTTAGAAATATACCGGTTACAGATTGATAGCTCAGCCTAAAAAGTAGTAGAAAGGGAATTGGCAATTAAATAATACGCAGCAGTTATAACATACAAGCCCTTTGCTCTTGCCCAAGTAATGAACAAAATTGCGAGACATATCACGTGAATTGGCACAGAAATGTACATTACAATGTAATAGGATTTTACGCCTTTTTGGTTTTCCTGATCGCACAGAGGAGAGCAGTACAAACCACGCTCTCTAGCATATTTGCTTTTTGTAGGTATTAGAGGCCTTTGACAAGTTGTTTTATTTGAGATACTCGAGTCGTTCGGTCTGATCGAGTTATCTGCGCACCTGGGAATCGTTAGACAGGATATGGCGTTCTCAAGCAACGGTATCAAACGACGAATCTTGTTATGGAATTTCGAAAATTCCAAGCAGATGTTTTTGTCGTTTAATGACTTGTTGCTGCAATTTGTGAAAGCGTAATTGCAAAGAAGCGATTGAATTCTATCCTTTGATCGAGGTAAATACGCAGCAGCTAAGCTCACGAGTGTATTCAAATCTTCGTCTGCTTTTGAAAAGTTCCCGCAGCCCGATACCGAGACATTTCTTGGGCTAATTTTGCTTGCACTCCAATGATGAAACACCGAACGGCAGACAGATCGGTTTAATAATATTTCGGAGACGACTTGACAGGATGTTGACTTAGAAGTTTCCTATCGAAAGCATGCAACCCGAGCGGGTTAAAACACGGCATGCTTTCGCTTTCAAGTAAAATTGCGACGACGTTCGTGCAAAATATATAGTAGAGTTCTTACCGACGAAGTTATCGGCACGAAGTAATAAACGTAGACGGGCGTAGCGGCGAGGATTAGCGAAGTAATCAGACCAAATCCGAGACCAATCAGTTTCAGGTGGCGCCACATTCGTTTGAAATTCAACCGACCTTTGCGATGTCTCTCAGTAGGTCTTTGCAGCATCGCGCGAACCGTTTAGACAGAGAGGAGGAAGCGATCTAAATGAGGGCTGGCACGTTCGTCTGCTTGTTTTAAACGTATTATAGCAACTCCTACGTAACGAGGAATCAGCTATATAAATAGTGGCCGAGAACGTTGCAGGAAGAGCGCTAGGAAATACTTTTATTCAAGTTTCAACACCAGCACAAACGAAATCAATAACTAAATAGAAGAGAGTATTTTACTTTCTGCATGACTTTGACTGTACCGGTAATTGCCAGCTATAAACTACTTTAGAGGCGAGAAAGTCTATTGGAGAGCTACCTGAGGGCACGGTCGGGCTAAGAACCGAGAAAGAACAACATGCATGCTTTCTCAGTTTTAGTTTCACGTTTTCATTGAGGCACGGCATGCTTTCTCGTGGATTTTCAGTTTCGCGACTTTCTCGCGAAGTACAGCATACCCCGACGAAGCTATTAGTGCAAACTTCAACGGGAGTGACGATGAGTATGTATAAGAACAACTAGGCTAAATCCGAGGCCAATCGGTACGTGTACTTGGCCCCACATTCGTTGCATGGAAATTGCATCAGCCGACCTTCGTTACTGTATGTCATGTATTAATTAACTGAAGGCGGAACCGAGCGCAATAGTGCATTCAAATCTTCATCTGCTTTTGAAAAGTTCCCGCAGCCCGACACGGAAACGTTCCTTACGCTATTGTCGTTCGTTTCGTAATTTGTTCACACTCCAATGGGGAAATACCGAACGGCACACTGATTGATTTAGCATCGGTATGGAAACTACTTGAATCGATTCCGATTTACAGGACATAGAGGCTTCCGATCGAAAGGAGACTGTTAACTTTATAAAGTAAAGCATGCATCTTTAGTTGCTTTTGTTTCTATATACTGCATGCATGCGTGAAAGCGCGCGACGACCTTCAAGCGAAGTACATTGTACTTACCGAAGAAGTTAGCGAGACGGAGACGAAGTAGTAGACGTAGACGGGCGTAGTGGTGAGTATAATCAAAACTGTCAACCCCAATCTGAGGCAAATCAGGTTCGTGTGGCTTCGAATACTTTTGAAGTTGAGCCGACTTCTGTCAACAGCTGGCAGCATCGCAGTATAGACAGAGAGGAGGAAACGAGGCTAATGACTAATGACAAAGGCGTCAGATCCTCGTGCATGCGCATGCCCCTCCCTTTTAGTCATGCATTTTTCAGTTTCAGTTTCGATATGGCGAGTGTTTTCCCTTACGAGCTCCAAATCCTCGTTTATTCTCGTCAATTCTTCAATTACTCCTTGTCTTGTCTCTCGCTGGATTTTGGAATACAGTTTCGTGCCTTTTGTAGCACTTAGACACAGAACACACCTTTCTGTGGTGTGTCTGTCGCCATTTGCGAGGCAAGCCGAAAGTCTGGAGTTTCTGCTTAGAAACGGCGCACGGATACCATTCATGTTCGTGAGATTCTGTTTACGAACTGTTTACGCATGCTCGGTCTCACTTGTCTTTTTTCTTCGCTTAGCACGTCTTTTCAACTTGTCCAACTTGTCTGACACTCTAAATGTAAAGCATTTGGAATAATCTTGGTGAGTTTAGCGTCCTGTCGGGTTCCAGCGCCACGAAAATCGAAAACGGAATTACCAGGTCTCTTTTCTTTTGTTTCCGACCTCGAATCGCGCTCTAGACTACCAGCGGAGGCGACTATTGGATCTATTTTGGCAGCCTCAAAGTGAATTCAGCAAGAAACGCCAGTAAGCCTGATGAAATCTAGAAAATCTAGCCGACCGCTGAAAACATTCTCTCTTAGTCTAGGTGGCTCTGGCTCGTGCAACTGAAGCAGAGAAGCTCTCGAATCAGTTCGACGAAACTATGAGCAGTCGATTATTTCGCTGGCGTCTGTTCACCGATCAGAGCATCAAGTCGAGCAGAAGAACTAAGTTCACTATGAAATTCGTCACGAGAAAAGTAGACTTGGAGCACGGTAAGGACAGACTCACTGGTCCAGTCCGAGGATAAATATGTCCCTGTCTCATGGGGTATCAGGGACCGATTTATCCTCAGACCGATTTATCTTCGGACTGGTGTTCTCTAAGAATGGAGTTATTGTAAGTGTTATTATGACAAGAGTTTCGTGTTGCAGAAAACGTGTTAGAAGGACTAAGACAACGGCTGTTTTCATGCATCTTTTCCTGGCTGCTTTAATCGAAACGGCTGTGCGTTAAATAATTAAATTGGAGGACGATTGGGGACGAAGTGAAGAAGAATGTGTGAACTACAGAAGACCACGGACGTCACTACATGGCTCAAACGCGGGCACATTCGACAAGCTTTCCGATGTGGTCGTTCACCTCCGGGCCCCGAGGTGACTAAATAAAAACTGGCCCAACTCTTGAGCCAGAGAGGTAAAAAGTGGCTCGAACGCAGGGGAGCCCAACCCCTACTCCAGTGGCACGAGTGATAAACTGCCACCCCACTTGGGCAAGACGCGGTGGGTCACAATAGCGGTCCCCCTGGAACCAGGCCGGCAGCACTCACATCCGAGCGCTGCCGGTCCCAGGCGTCCGAGCCGGGAGACTAAACAGGCTCCAACTCCGACGGGGGAGTAGTGAGGTTGACCCCCACCCAACTGAAGCCTGTACGGGTCCTTGCGGCCCGTGCAGGTGGACAGCAACGACAGGAAGACCTCTGCGCAATTTTTTTGTATTTCCGGTTTACTTCCGGGTTTATATTTAATAAAATTGTGGCTTTGTCGATATCAGTTCTTCTGCGTGCGACGCGCCTTAATTCCTCGCGCAGACGAGACCTTTCAGGGAAGGTCCCGGAGCAGTTTCAAATCTAAATGCACAAGGGTCATGCTCAGGACCCTTTCACATTGCTACGCTACAACAACGACGGCGACAACTACTACTACAGAGGGCTAGTTATAAAAAACTGTCAGATAAAAAGTGTTACAAAGCCATCTTCTCTGCCTTTGTATTTCTTCCACGACTGCCAGACGCAATATCTTACAAGAGGCTTTCCAGATAAGACACAGATTCCCAATATCTACCAAATATGCAAAAGGAGACAAGGATGAATAGGCTATAGCGAAGGGAAAGGCTAGGATTAATGCTACTTGCCTTTGTAAGAGCAGGCAGTTTGAACCCCTGGAGCATGACGCAGTAAACATTAGGCCATTCTATGACGTGGAGTCGCTGTCCTTTTTCTTTCTTCTGCTTCCTTATTCCTAAAAATAGGTATGAAAAAATTCCTCAAATCTTGCTTAAATTTAACTTAGGTATAGAAGTTCCTGAGGATTTTATAGGCCGTAAACATGATTACCAATCGAATCCAAATTTTAGTGGAATCTCACTTACATGATTTTCACAAATTTCCGCTTTCGGCGAATACTCCCCATCTTTCAACCTCCACTAAAGCAGAATCATGCTGAAGACAAAGACGAAGATAGACAAATCAATTGGACCGACAGCGTAGTGACGCGCGCGCGGTGCTGTGACTGCTGTCAGTCTCGACGGATACACTACACAGAACAAAACTAGGAGAAACAAAAGTATATAACAAATAGCATTGAACCAGGCATCTCCCCGAACAACAAAGCCCAGGTCCTATAGCCTAGACCTACAAAACACTAAACTAATGACGGTAACTAAAATAAGCTAGCTGAGTATTGCCTGTACAGTCTAACCAGAGAGAAATGGTGAGACAGGGAGAGAAGAGGGGATGCATATATGCGCCGCGCGACACTCAGTTTATCTTGTTTCTGCACCTTTGGTGGCCCTAGAACCGCCAGTAAGGCGGTGCGAAGTATATATTTATATATAGACTAGACTCCTAAGGCTTATGGACTAGCGTGCATGGGGAGTATCTTTGCTAGAATGCTGCCTCTTGGGCTTCAGACGCGCCCGTCATAGCAGTAGAATTACTGGCGCAGGACGCCAGCTGCATGAGCGAGCTTTTTTCGCTTTTGTGCGGCCCTAGCTTTGAATTGACCTTACGCGTCTAGGTCCGGTTGCTGGGTGCTTCCTTGCTGAGGACCTGAAGCTTCCATTTGACGTCGTCGCTCTGTTCTAGTCTCACTAGTCTGGCGCAGGGTCTGGCGATGCTAGTAGATAGCGCACTTTAGAACAAACCGGATCGAGCAACCATCCCAACAAGGAAGTCGTTTCGACACGCTTTCGGTTAGTTCGCTGATGTAGGAGACGGGAAAACAAGACGTCTTTGCAAAAATCACGTGACTAGGGATAGAAATATGTCGATTAGTACAGGTCAATAAAAGAATACAAAAAGAGAAATTGTACGCGCAGTAGAAAGTGAGTAGTGAACCTAAAGGGCGACTAAAACAAAACTAATGAGTAAAGGTCGAAATAATATACTGTAAATAAGACGAGGTCCTCCTAAAAATACTTGAGTAGCTTCTCTGCACCTGAGACCATAGGTAATTAGGGGATTTTCTGCAAATACATTCGAGTTGCTTTTACCAGGAAAAATTTCGGAAACTTGCGTTGCGTATCCATTTTGTATCAGCACTTCGATGAGGTTTCTTCGAGTGGCGCTTTTGCCACGAGTATGTGCCCATGTGTCTAGCATCGCCTGTGCGCCGTCACGATCGTGTCGCTCCTTTTGAAACGAGTTCAACTCGTGACTCTCAAAACCTAGCATTGCTCCTATGTCGCGCCACACAGTCAGAACTAGTTTCGAAGCCGTGATTCTTTCTTCTTGAGTAACTGGCACGTCAAATTCTACGAAGAAAAATACGCCAGTTTTCATAGATTTGTCGTGCAACAAAGGACAAAGCACAGCTATACCGCTACAGCCTAGCTGCATAACCCCATAGCGTATCTAATTATAGGACGCAATATATGGCTCACGCGATGTGAAATCTGTCGACAAGGCGTCAAACGCGTCTGAAAAAAGCCGGCCGAGTCGCCCTGCAAACTCCAAATAGAGAAAACGTTTGCATTTGCAGGTATTAATATTGCTTACTTGCAGCGATGGCAGACGGAGAATTAGCCTCAAGAAAAGCCAAATCATTCCTAGCGGCTTTTTCCTGCAAAAAAAGAAATACGATATTCGCATGCCCAGATTGTTCACCTATTTACTTCTTCTTCAGAAAGTTTGAGACAGCCACAGTCATTGAGAATCACCAGCAAATACAGCAAGCTTAACTCCCGAGCGGAGTCAGCAAAACTGCTCGTCGTAGCGTCGAGATTTTCACTCCAAAGAGTAATCAATTGATCAGCCGTTCTGCACTGATATCTATCAACTGCTGTAAAGCCAGGCAAACGCTTAGCTAATGCCGATCTCCCATCGGGATCCTTGTCGAGGCACTCGCAAACGGCGTAACGAGCCTCGTATGGAAGAAAATAGAAATGATTTTCGGGAAGGGCAAGAAGGTCTTTCAAAGAGTCCTTTATTCCTCTTTCGCTCACTGTTGCGCTCGAATACTTCGAACTCTCGATAGCTTCTTCGACAGCCCGTGATTTGTGTGCGTGAGGAAAGTCTTTGAGCTGCTTCAGTTCATCGCAGCTGATATAAAAAAGACTTAGCACGGTTCCGGGACTTTTAGATTGAAGAACTCTCGTTCCTACGTCCATTAAATCGGACAGATGCTTCTTGCATTGCCCTTCGGAATGCTCGGGACCGCGGACGATGAAATCGATCGCTCTTTCGCGATCTTGTAGTACAATCATTCCTTCAGGGGAATAACGGCCAATTGTTCGCTCAATAATTAGACCACTTTGCCAAAAGATGGGTTCTGACGGATGGAAACATGGAGCAGCTTGTGCGCTGATCTGAATGTGAGGCATAGTTCCTGGAGGAATTATATCGGTCACGTTCTCGCTCATTAAGCGACGTCCGACGTAGACAGTCATATCACGATTTTCTCGCCACACGCGAGGCGAGCGATGTTCTTCAAATAGCGCTGGAAACAGGTACGTCTGGTTGGGAATCAAAGACATGTAGCATATTTGGGAACGACAAAGAAGAGAGATTATATCGTCGGCATTTTCGAACTTTCGCTGGTTGAAGGTCTCAAGCACTCTCACGATTATTTCTCTACTTATTGCGCCAGCGACAGGACGATCAAGATAAGCTTGAGAAGACAGCAGTGGACTGATGACATTGCCAAAAAGCCACGGAAGATTTAAAACGATTGTGCTGTCTACAACAAGAATCTAGAAAAGTACACACACTGCATGTATATTTGCCGTAATTGCAAGAGATTCGTACTCACTTCTCCTATCTCTTGCAAAACCTCGACCAGAAGATTTTGATCCTGCTCTGAAAGACCAGCGCAGACACTTTCAACCATAAGTCTTTTAAAAACGGTAGCGTCAATGAACCGGATGCAAGAGGATTCGTCAAACTATAAAGCAACGAATTAATCGTCCGCTCTCAGGCAGAGTAGGTAACATGTATAACTCGCCTTGTCGCTATTAGGAACTAAACGGTGGCTCTTCAAGGCAGAAATGACGTTTTGACGCAAATTTGAAGTAAGACTGTAGCTGGATGACGCTGACAAAAAACGATAGAAAAAGCCTAGGATGTTTGTCGGTGAACTTCTGGCAGAACTCGGATTTCGCACGATCGGCAAAAACGTCTTTCTGACTTCTTCGATAATTGCTGGAACACCTTTCGCAGTCTAAAAAGAAACAAAGCTTTAGTTTGAAATCCAATGTAGCAGAGGACATGCAGCGTAATAAGACCAAGCGTGAAGCTGTTTACTTTAAGAGCGAAGAGCTTTAATCGACGAAGAGTTTGCTTAAATCGTTCAAATTCGATATTCTGCGTTTTGCGACAGTCTAAATGATGATAGCTGACATAAAACCAGTAACCAAACGTGGCCTGAAGATACGAAACGAGACTGTTCAACACGGCTGCGCCAAAACTATACCCAACCCGATCTAGCTTGCTGCCTATTACTACAAGGTGGGCTTTTTCCGAAGGAAAAATGCTGCGTTTTAAGAATGACACCCAATAGTGGCTCGATCTCCTCAGTTCCTCTTCGCCTCGCGTCAAATCGACAACGAGAATGAAGATCGTCGAAGATGCTGAAAACCAAGGCCCGAGCATTTTGTAAAAGAATTGTAGGCAGGCACTATCGAAAAGTAGAAGCTTGCCCGCAAACGTCGTATCGGCAGTGAAGATGTCAGCGATGGACTGAACACCTCCGCCCTTTTCCCCGCGATTCATCACGGAATTGATAAGAGTTGTTTTTCCAGCTCCAGATTCGCCAACTAGACAAACCTTCACTTCGTCCTGATCTTTTATTCCTTTTGCGTGAAGCTCTCTGTATCGGTATTGAGCCTTAATCGAAATGACGTCACCATGGAAACAAAGTTGTGAGAGTAAACGACGTACCCAAAAACCGAAGAAAACGTTCTTAAGTTCTAATGGAAAGGGAAATTCGTGGGGAAGACGTCCGTCCTAACACGAAATGTTGGCAAGTTTTCATTTTAGAGCACAGTGCATGCGTACTTACTTCATCGCGGACTGCGGCGAGTACAGGCGATCGAGAGAGGATCGATTTCACGATAAAAACAGCGTCGCTGGAAATTTCGCTTACTGAAGCATGCTGCTGTTTAATGATTTGCACAACTGACTCGTCACACTATAAAGCATAAGGTATATTAATTAACATTATATTGCTATCTCAACACTGGAAGTCTTACAAAGGAATCGAGATTTGCAACAGAAGCTAAGAGCAGTGCACCGATCGAATAATGACGGTGAAAGCAAGCGCAATACAATGCGTTCTTCCCCTCCTAAAATGACGTGAAAGTAACCGTACTAACGTCTGCTTCGCGGAGATTGAGACATACCGGGTTGCGCACATTAGGATTGCAACCTTTTCTCAGAAGTAATTTAACCATGTCGGTATATCCTGACGAACACGCTTGAAGTAGTAGAGACTTGAAGCAAAGAAGATCGATTGATCCGCATATGAAGTCTAAAAAATAATCAAACCTTTCCTGAAAGATTGACATCCGCTCCGGCGTCAATCAGAAATTCGGCTGTTGCATTGTCACCACTATTACACGCTGCCTCCAAAGCAAACTGCCCACTCTAAAATTTGCAACGTGACCTTCATGAAAAGAATCGAGATGATTGCTACTTTGTTTGTTTTATTAACAGCTGCCCCAGAATCAATAAGTAGCCTTGTAACTTCAGTGTTGCCTTTTTCACATGCTGCTAACAGTGGAAATCTCCCAAACTAAATTCCAATTTAAAGACGGTTAAGCTAATACTGGAGCACGACCTCGTCTTCCTCATCAACGTTCGCTCCGGCGCGAACTAGCACCTCAGCAACTTTTAAACGACTACTGCGACACGCTTCTTCCAGCGCAAAGCGTCCGTTCTAAAATCACAAAGTTTTTATTTTGTCACGAAGAATGCGTTCAGTGCCACATACCCCTCTCGCCTTACGGACATCCACTCCAGTATCAATTAGCGTTTTGACGTATTCAGCATTGCCAATTCTGAATGCTGCTTCCAGCGCAGAGCGTCTGTTCTAAAATGCAACGCACACTTCATAAGAAATAGAGCTCTGAAGATAACCGTCAAATGACCCTACAACTAAGGATTCTTATATCAACAGAGCTAGCTGCTACTGATTCAGAGTACATATTACGTATACCTTCTCAATCATCGGAAAAGTAGAAGAAAGCATATGTTGCACCGCGTCAACGTTCCGTTTAGCTGTCAGAGCCGCCCCAGTCTGAGCGTGACGGCATATATCAACGTGAAATAGGTATAATCATCAATAAATAATAACTACCAATTTACGAAGACTTTCTTTCTTTACGAATTGTATGTTCTAAAAATCGAAAGTTCTTTCTTTGGTAAAAAAGAGATTGAACTTACTGCAAAAACAGAAGAACCTTTCAGCGCCTTCTCCGTCTCTAAAGAAAGCCGCTGTGACTTCATTGTACACTTCTAGTTTTAAACCCTCACCTTCTAAAATCGCTTTTATCTTTTTCATACGTAGCTCAGACTTCAGACTTTCATCAGCAAAATCAAGAGAAGCAAATGCTGACAAAAAACGGCTTTGACAGAAAGTTCCTGAGTACTGTTTCGACGTGTCTTTGCCAATGTGAACCATAGTACGAAGAGCCTCAGCCACTGGTAGCAATAATGACGACTGTCTGAAAAGACGAGCGATCTTCACTGGTTGGAGGTTGCCAAACTGAACTGCAGCGTGGGAATCAAGTTGAATGAAAGACAGTAAAACGCGAGGATCGTGGAGATCAGAAAAAAATTGTACAAAATCAATACCTCTAAGGGTAAGAAACACAGAGACGCTTCCGGAGAGAATTTCAATGTTTTCATAGCCTAAGAGACTGGGAATTGCTCCAAGCAGACGCTTTTTTTTGTGCCAGAAAACGTTTCTTGTTGGTTGTGGGTAAATAGATTTGTAGTTCGCACTTCTTCGAAATTTCAACGTCAGGCCTACCTTCTTCGACTCTCTTCTTCTGTCTTGAAGGTATGCTAAACGGCATACCCTCAATAAAAAGAAAACTAACTTCAATTTCTTTCCCTGGTACGCCGCAAATCGACTGTAGCAAGCCCTTGACACTGTTCCGATAGTTCTCAAACACTTCTTTCAAGGTTTCGTCAACATGAACGAAGATCATTCGAAGAGAAGCGTCTAGAGTTCTTTCATCACATCCGTCATTAGGAAGAGATGACTGTGGACGAACTACGCTCACTGAACTCCCAGAAGTTTGCATTGGCGATGCCAAACTAACTTGACCGATTGATGATACCTTCCGTCTAGGAATCTTGCTAGCGGAAATAAATTGTTGCTGCCGTGCAAATTGTTGAGAAGTAGAAACTTCCGACTTCGAGCCGCTTCGGCGAGCCGAGTCATGCACCGAAACACGACTGTTAACTGAAGGGCTCAGAATCTCAAAAAGTTTATCACCTCCGTCAAATTTTTCAATCACGGAGCAGAAGTCTTTGAACGAGGGAGGAGGACACCTTTCTAGTTTCATGAGCAATCTGCGAGCATTTTTGCTCTGATCAAGTTCAGCGCGACCAAGGTTTTCTATCATTTCCACATATGTAGCATAAGTGAGGCATTTTTTCGCCAAAAGCATATCCATCAGATCTTCGTTGATGATGCTGGAAAGAGCAGAGACTGCTCGGTGCATTTCGGGAATGAGGCGTTCTTTCCACTTCGGGTCACTCATATTGGATCTATGAAAGAATGCGTACAGTATTACTAAATCCGGCTCGAGAGATCTAACCAACGAGCGTGCGAAGAGAAGGAGTAGGCTTTGAATTATTTCTTCCTTCGACCAGTTAGGCTATAGTTACAACGTTCGGAACTCAAGACTAAATCCGCGGCGTAGGTTGCTAAAGGTACGCGAAAGTTAGTCCCCCAAAATCGTCTAATCGAAGACGTTCAAAAAAACGCGTTTCGAACGCTCGCCAAGGTGGCTAGACGACTGAGACAAGCTGAAAATGGGTGAGCGGAGGGTGGCGTTGGCGACGTCCCGGATAAGATGCAAACGAAATGCATGCTTCGTGTTGATCGGCTTCATCATTGGTCAAATGGCGTATTTTCTCAGCTCATACGCTTGCACCATACACTAGTGCATCTACTGTATGCACTGAGGGTGGCGGAATCGAAGCGGAGTGTCGCGTTTAGGCAGCGAATGCGCAGATCGATGTCGGTGCTCTCTTCCAGCAAGAAAGACTCGTTCGATCGGCTCGTGTTCATCCTAGGACGAAAGGAAAGACCGAGACACCGGGAACGACATCTTCTGCGATGTCACGTGAGCGATGAATACATATGCAAATATTTATTCATTGCAACGGACGAGGCTTCTATAAATCGTCTGATCGAAAACGCCTTTTGTTTCAGAATTATTTGACTTCGACAGTGTATTCGCATTTCTTTCCGTAAAAGCCAGGCTTGCACAGACACCAATCGGTAGAAGGGCTGCATACGCCGCCGTTTAGGCAACTATGAGGAGAGCAATCTAACAAGAGAAATCCAGAGTCTACGACTGCTATTCTACTAATTTTTTTAAATTACCGGGAATGAATCTACGACGGCGTCGCTTGCAAGTAGATCCACTAAAGCCCGGTGGACACGTGCAAACATGTCCTTCGTTTCGACCTCCAAGAGAGGTGGGAAAGCACTGGGACTTGGGCGCGCGACAAGGGTTTGGAGAGCATGGACCTGTACACAAGTTCTTTACGCACACGAAGCATGGTTTTGTCTACAGTAATAGCGTACTTTTATACTGGCAATAGCGGCCACCAACACCTATTGGGCAGAGGCAAACATGACCTTTTCCATTTAGATTAGGGACGCAACGTCGGTAGTAACCGCAAGGGTTAGGATGGTTCCGAGTCGCGCAGTCTGCTAGAGCGCTTCCAATTGCAGCAAATACGCACAAAGCAACTACCACCGATTTCATCTTAGCTTTTGACGCAGCGGTAGATACAATTGCCCAATACACACGGTTGGCCTTTCCTTTTATTCCGACAGATCGGAAGTGTCGATTCATATATAGGCATAGGCTACTGACGTTTATAGGACGCTTAGGTCGGACGTTTAGAGGAAGCTTAGATCGGACGTTTAGATTAGAAGTTCCTTGAATCAATAATTGATTGTACCCCTCCCCCGCTCCCGCTCCTCCGCTCTTACGCTCGGCGAAGTCCTCCTCAGAGCACGGATTCGAGTGGAGTCTGGCCAGACACCAGCCCCTTTCCACGATGATGATGATATTATAGAATTTATTTTTCTATTTTGACCAAGCGGTGAAAGTGGCTGGACTATATGTTTCGAATGCTGTGCTGGACATTGGACTAAAATAATTATGCCTGTGGTGCTCTCGCCCTCATTTATTGCGACTTGGAGAACGTTAATTAATTCACGTGATAGCGTTGTCCCGGAAGGGATTTCTGCCTTTGTTGAGCTGAAGTTTCGAAGTAGTCTTCTAGAAGCACCGTATTGTACAACGCGACAATGGTCCACGTGGTCGGCGCGTGACGCATGCATAGAAGTGAATCGAAGATAGTTCCGTGCCTTGCCCATCAATAAAATCACGATAAACTTAACTATAGCTCGAACCGGCCATGTTGCTGTTTGTATAGCAGAATTTACGTTCATTAGCAGGTTTTCTTTGTTAGCAACCAATAGAGGCTCCTTTTTGCTTATATGCATTTTTGCATAGTTTTTCTTTCTTTAGGTAGCGGCTCTATAGCTTCTTGTTATATGTGCGACAGGAAAGGAAAAAGAAATTCTCTTTGCCTTATCGGATAAAATGATAACATGCACCAAAACCTTCCTGGTGTCCAGCTAAAACTCTTGGTACAACAAATGCTCCGCCAATCTACATGGTATTCTGTATACTGTACCTAGAATAAGTGCATGGCCGAATCCGAAAGCTGCATGATCTCCGCCTTTATGTACCGCGTGATTGACTGATTTCACGGTACATTCGGCCGTTTCTTTTTCACCGGTGAGCTAGCTCGTCTTTTCACTAGTAGCTACAGTGGCTAATAGTTGACGGAGATTTCTTGACGCGTCGTGGTGACGTTATTAAGACAATTTTTTTCAGTTGCTCTGCTTTTTTTTCCGGTTTTGCTGGCGCTCGTTCGTTTCGCTTTAGCGTCGTCGTCGATCCTTTTTTCGTAGTCGTGGTATCACCACGGATAGTAGAGTATACTCTACTATACTCTACTAACACTGTTCCGGTGGGGCTCAAACTCGTCTTCCAAAGTTTTGTCAACATAAACAATAACGTTTTTAAGAGAAGCGCTTGAAGTTCTTTCAGCGCCTCTCGAAGCTCTAGCACCAGAAATTGATGGCTGTCGATGAAATTCGCTTATTGAACTTCTAGAAGGTTGCTCTGCATGGTCTCGCCGACGTCAAACTAAGTTCGGATTTCTTTAGTCTAGGAATTCTGCTAGCACTGTCAGCTGAAATAAGCCGCTGGGCAAATCTTTCTGAAATGCCTGCTAAAGCCCTGTATTGCAGGTGTCCAGTTGAAACAAACAAATCTCCGCTGCTGCCGTGCAGTGAAACTTCAGTCTCAATCTGTTTCAATCTTGTATCTTCTTCTAAGTCTCGCACGACTTTGACCATCATTTGGCTTGCATCAATAAATTGCGAAACTAAAACATAAGCAAACTTGCCGAAACTGATCATAGCCAACTTATCTACGTCAAGCAGGAATTGAAGATTCTCTCAATTTCGCTCAAGATTAACAAGCAGATTGATTAGGCCTTGCCCAGGTACGTGTATTAATAATGTAATTGAGCTTTCAGTGACGTCGATTTCTATGTCAGATTTCGACAGGTCCATGAGCCTGCATAGGTACTTTGTAATCTTTCCACGATTGCTTTCAAAGCAGTCGGAATCACTATTTGGAAAGAGTATTCGTAACTGGGTTCGAGAGCCAAAAAAAGGACTTGAATCTTCTCTTTGCTCTATTGTTCGCTCTCGTTGTCTTCTTTGCCTCAGTTCAGATGAAAAAATCGGCTCGAAAACAATCGTTTTTCTCGGGTACACCGCCGTCAGGTACTGCAGCAACATAGATTTTATAGCAACTTCATGTGTCTCGTACACATCTTTCAAAGACGTATCTATTTCAATAAAAATCAGCTCTTCCTCTGGTGTATGGGCAGGCTGAGAGACATGCTCCTTGAGAAGCCGACAAAGGTCGCTACCGCCGTCAACCTTGTCCAGAATGGCGCAGAACCGGTCAAAATTTGGTGCTGCTGTGTTCTGGAGTATCCGAAAGACAGTTCGAGCTACATCTTCGCTTACTGAGGTCCTTTTGAGTCGGAAGATTTTGTCATGGTGATGCTGCATTATGATTCCCTTAGCAAGAAGGTGATCCGGAAGTGGGCCACCAAGAAGGTTGACGAGAAGGGGTACGGCCTTGGGCAAAACAGGAATAAGATATTTTTTCCAGTCAGGATCAGCCATCGTTTGCTGCAATACGCGGGAATAATTGAACGATTCGCTCTGCCTTCCTCCAATGGAGCGACGCACTCGCGCAGACCTCGCAAGCAACGGAGTAAGCTTCTTTCGTCGGCCAGTTAGGCTAGTCACAACGTTCCGAACCCAAGATCGAATCCCCGGTGAGGGTGCTGCCCAAAGGTAGACCTACGTGAAAGTTTGCCGCCCAAAATCGTCTAATCGAAGACGCGTTCCGAACGCCAGAAGGGCCTCGCCAAGGATGGCTGTACGGTAGACGGCTGAGAAAAAGGCGTACGGTCAGGGTACGGAACCGAATCTGAGACCCCGTGTTTGATCACGGATACTAGTATGAGTCTGTATCCGTGGTCATATGGCTCAGCTCTCCTGGCGATTGCTTACACCACTTGCACGTATCTACGGTATGCACTTAGAGTGGCAGAGTGGCGGAATCGATGCGCAGCTGTAGATCGATGTTCGTGCTCTCTTCGAGCGAGAAAGACCCGTTCTGAATTTGCTTGATTGCGTCTCCGCACGGATACTTCTAGTATCCGTAGGCAAAATGATATTCCTGTACAACTACATCTTGTGCGATGTCACGTGAGCGATGAATACATATGCAAATATTTATTCATTGTCACGGACGAGGCTTCTATAAATCTAAATCGTCTGATCGAAAACGCCGTTTGTTTCAGAATTATTTGACTTCGACAGTGTATTCGCATTTCTTTCCGTAAAAGCCAGGCTTGCACAGACACCAATCGGTAGAAGGGCTGCATACGCCGCCGTTTAGGCAACTATGAGGAGAGCAATCTAACAAGAGAAATTCACCGTCTACGACTACTATTCTAGTATTTTTTTGAAAGTACCGGGAATGAATCTACGACGGCGTCGCTCGCAAGTAGATCCACTAAAGCCCGGTGGACACAGGCAAATAAATCCTACGTCTCGAAAAGAGTTGGAAATGCACATGGACTTGGGCTCGCGACAGGGGTTTGGAGTGCATACACCTGTACACAAGTTCGTTATGCACACGAAGCATGGTTTTTGGTAGTCTACAGTAGTAGCGTATACTTTCAATTTCACAAAAGCGGCCACCGACACCGGGTGGGCAGAGGCAAAAATGATCTTTTCCATGAGTGACGCATTTTCCGGAACCGCAAGGGTTAGGATGGATCCCGCAGTTGAATGCTACAGCGCTTCCAATTGCAGCAAATACGCACAAAGCAACTACCACCGATTTCATCCTATACGCAGCGGAAGATGCAATTGCCCAATACACACGGTTGGCCTTTCCTTTTATTCCGACAGATCGGAAGTGTTGATTCATATATAGGCATAGGCTACTGACGTTTATAGGACGCTTAGGTCGGACGTTTAGGAAGCTTAGATCGGACGTTTAGATTACACGTTACTCGGACGTTTAGGAAGCTTATATAGATAGATAGATCGGACGTTTGGATTAGACGTTGCTTGAATTGATCGTACCCCTCCCCCGCCCCCGCTCCCCCGTTCTTACGCTCGGCGAAGTCTTCCCTACAGAGCACCGATTCGAGCGGAGTCTGGCCAGACACCAGCCCCTTTCTACGATGACGATGATGATGATGCTAGAGAATTTATTTTTCTATTTTGACCAAGCGGCGAAAGGGGCTGGACTATATGTTTCAAATGCTCTGCTGGACTTTGGAGTTTGGACTAATGCCTGTGTGCTCGCCCTCATTTATTTCGACTTGGAGTACGTTAATTCACGTGACAGCTAGCGTTGTCCCGGAAGGGATTTCTGCCTTTGTTGTTGAGCTGAAGTTTCGAAGTAGTCGGCGTGACGCATGCATAGAAGTGAATCGAAGATAGTTCCGTGCCTTGCCCATCAATAAAATCACGATAAACTTAACTATAGCTCGAACCGGCCATGCATGTTGCTGTTTGTAGCAGAATTTACGTTCATTAGCAGGTTTTCTTTGTTAGCAACCAATAGAGGCTCCTTTTCGCTTATATGCATTTTTGCATAGTTTTTCTTTCTTTAGGTGGCGGCTCTATAGCTTCTTGTTATATGTGCGACAGGAAAGGAAAAAGAAATTCTCTTTGCCTTATTGGATAAAATGATAACACCAAGACCTTCCTGGTGTCCATGCAGCTAAAACTCTAAATAATGCTCCGCCAATCTACATGGTAATCTGTATACTGTACCTAGAATAAGTGCATGGCCGAATCCGAAAGCTGTATGATCTCCGCCTTTATGTACCGCGTGATTGACTGATTTCACTGTACGTCCGACCGTTTCTTTTTCACCGGTGAGCTAGCTCGTCTTTTCACTAGTAGTTACAGTAGCTAATAGTTGACGGAGATTTCTTGACGCGTCGTGGTGACGTTATTACGACAATTTTTTTCAGTTGCTCTGCTTTTTTTTCCGGTTTTGCTGGCGCTCGTTCGTTTCGTAGTCGTGGTATCACCACGAGTATACTCTACTATTCTCTACTATCCGTGGTATCACGGATCTTGGCGATTGCGGCTTCCCGATCGCAATCTGCCATCTCGATGGCGGCGGGGAGATGGCGTTCAGCGAATTCGTCGGTTTCCGCTTCGACTTCCCAATTTTCGAGGCGTAAAAGGAGGAGAATCTGTTTTTAGATTGCAACGTACGCTACCGCCTTACGTCATTATTGCACCACGTAAAGAAAGAGCGCGATCGTCGCTTTTCTCGGCGCCCCGTCGTTCGTCGGTGTCAGTATCGTTTCAAGCGTCGTAGCACCAATCGAATGGACGTCGTGGAAGCCGAGCGGCGCCCCACTCCGTGGAAACGAGTGACGCCCGAGCCGTCGAACCCGTCCGCGTGCTCTCTCGCCGTCCTCATGGACGAAGAAATGGCGAGAACGATGCAAGAGAGCGAGAAGGCGGCATACGAAGAAGCGAGCGCCCTTCCGCTCATCGTCGCAACGGAAAACGAAACGCAGGACGACGATCTCCTCTTAGCGCAACTACTCCAATCGGAATTCGACGCCGAATACGACCGCTACTCGTCGGCGAACGAAAGGCACATGAACGGGAACAAGAAAGTGAGCATATCGTTTCGAAACTATCGTCACGTTCCCTCCACCGAGTCCCCGGATGATGACGAAGACGATTATGACGTCATCGATGAAATGACGTCACGTCGGTCTCCCGCCGCCGTCGTTTCTCCGTCGACGTCGACGTCATCCTCCTCGAAATCGCGTCGACGTCGAAAATGGAAACAGGGCGTTCCGACGAAACACGATCTCGCCGTGTGCGGACGAAAGAACGTCGAGCGCGTCGCCTCGCTTTTCCCGCCCGACTTTGCGACGGGCGACGTCACGAACGAGGCGGACGACTTCTGCTTTTCGAATCGAGTTTACACCGCCTTGAAGCGGCATTCGATCAAGGAAGAGAAACAGGCGCAACGAGTTTTCGATAAGAAAGATCGTTCGACGCACAATCTCTCGCTCGATCCCCAAACGCGTTTGATTCTTTTCAAACTCGTTAGTTCCGATACGCTGAGCAATGTCAATGGTTGCCTAGCGACGGGGAAAGAGTCTTCCGTCTATCACGCGTTTGGTGGGCGTGGCAAGGAGGGCGAATGTCCCGTACCGCGCGAATGCGCCGTCAAAGTTTTCAAGACAACGCTGAACGAATTCAAATCGCGCGATAAGTACATACGCGACGATCATCGTTTTCGTCTTCCCTTGGGTCGACAGAATCCGCGAAAAATAATTCGAATATGGACGGAAAAGGAAGCGCGAAATTTGCGACGAATGGAAAAGGCGAACATTCGATGTCCGCGCGTGATTACGCACAAGAAGCACGTGCTCGTCATGGGATTCATAGGCGACGATCAGCGGGGGGCCCCTCAACTGAAAGACGCCAAGCTCGACGAGACGAACGCTCGTCTCGCCTATACGCAATGCATTAGCATGATGAAAGTCATGTACGACGATGCGCGACTCGTTCACGGCGATCTCAGCGAATTCAATATGCTTTGGCATGGCAACGAGGTCTATTTCATCGACGTCAGTCAATCCGTCGAGCCGTCGCATCCGCATGCTTTCGATTTTCTCTATCATGATTGCGTTAATGTTGTCGAGTTCTTTCGTCGGCTTTTGGGCGTCGAGCGCGTTCTGTCGGCGTCTGAGCTGTTTGTGCATGTCTGCGGGGTTGCCATGGCGTCGGGCGAAGAGGCGGAGACGTTGGGTCGATTGAAAGCGTTCAATAAGCGAGAGTCGAGAAGAGAGGAAGAAGGGAAAATGTTTAGGGAAGATTTGCAGCGGAAAGAAGAGACACGCGAGATTGATTTTTAGTTGAAAACTTCTGCTTTTTAGGCGCACGCGATTGGTACAGTATGAGATATTGGCATGTGGGGGAATGTTGTGACGAAATAATGTACGAAGCCAGTTGTCGTTCTTCCCGGAATAAGAGCCTTGCTTTTTGAAAACCTTTCCGCCCGCTGCTAACGATTTTGAATTTGGTCCATAATTAATAGAAAGGCCGCTGAATCCTATATTTATGATTTAGGGCGAACAGCACGATCTTTTGACGAAGATTGAAGACATCAAAAGGCTATTGCTCCGACAGATGAAAGATCAATCGGTGGTAAACACACCACGCCCATCTGGCAATCCCACAAAAGCGGTCACCTGATTACTCCGCCCAGAAGGTACTCATTGCAAAGCCCTTGATTTGCGCAAATGGAATATCTCACAGTCACGCTGCTTGCTTCGATTCTTGTCATGCCGGCCTTGCTCTGCTCCGGCGACAAGGTCGAAGTGTACGTCCTCATGGGACAGTCCAACATGCTAGGTGAAGGTAAAATCGGCCCGGATAACGTGAATGGCTCACTCGGATATGCCGTCAAAACCGAGCACAAGTACCCCTATCTGTGGAACAAAACATCCAATACATGGGCCGTTCGCGAAGACGTCCGCTACGTGGAAGTCATAGGCAGTGGCAACTCGTCATTCGAACACTCCAGCCTAGCACACAACGAGTTTATGACGGTTACGGGAAAGACCATTGGTCCAGAACTAGGCATCGGAAACTATGTCGGTATGGTGTGCACACAAACGTCACATCTAATTTACGCTCAACCTAACGTATTGCCTTAGGCAACGCCACGAAAAATCGAGTCATGATCCTCAAGGCGTGCATCGGCAATAGAGCTTTGGGCTGGGATCTGCTCCCGCCTGGAAGCCCCGGCTGGGAATATAAAGACAGTAAGAACGTCACTTGGGAATATGCTGCCTACCATCAGTCACCGGAGAGATGGCAAAAAGGCACGACTCCGAAGCCTGTTAACTGGATGGCGGGCGAGCAATATGACGGCGATACCAACCGCACCGAGTATATCCTCTCCAATCTCACCTATTTCTTCCCCGGCGCCACGGACTACGAAATCGCCGGCTTCTTCTGGTGGCAAGGCGATCGCGATAGCCGCGATATGGGCCTTGCAACGAGATACGAAATCAATCTCGTAAAGTTGATCAAGACGCTGCGCGCTCAGTTCAAGGCACCAAACGCCAAATTTGTCACTGCCTCGCTCGGTCAGACCATCAAAGGCTCTACCGACGGTGGAGGCGTGATTCTCGATGCCATGTTCGACGTTGCCAATCCGGCCAAGTATCCCGGTATAAATAATATTCGCTAACTCGCTATCTTTTTTTTTGATTTCTCGCTTGCAGAATTTAAGGGCAACGTTGCAGCCGTGTACACGCACCCGTTGTCTATGGGCGGCAGCTCGGGCGCCCACTACGGCGGCAATGCCGAGACGTACATGAATGTCGGCCAAGCCATGGGCGAGGCCATGGTGGAACTCATGAAAGCGGATAATGCTTAGCGTTGTCCGCTTTCGCGCTACGGAAACAAAAGCACGCGAAGTGTAGGGATTCTTGTGCTATCTGTCGATTGCTTGTCTCTCGCGCTGGCTAAAAACTCGTTTTGCAGATGCCGCACGCGTGGCTTTGTTGTGATCGATGGCGTATGTGTGCTACATATACTAAAGGAAATGCGTCGTTTGCGCAGAGGCTGAACCTCTAGGCCACAAACCTCGTATTATACAACTTACTGGCCAATTGCTTGATGTCTTTCGCGTCTTTATGATGTGCAGGATCGCGTTATGGAGTCTCGGACGTGATGGCGTCTAGCTAAGGCCTCTCGATCCAGTAGGAGATTTGGAGTCGTTTCTTAGCAGCGCGCGACACGTCTTTGACGAGCCTTTATTTCGACGATCTCATTTGAGAGTTCCAGGCTGCTCCATGGCTCTGGTTCTCTTCGTAGTCTCTGGTTTGCCGTTATCGCTAAAGTGCGCTAGGCGAAGAAAAAATACTCCCTGGCTCCCTGGAACAGAGCCAGCCCAACTGCGAAGTCCCTGGAACAGAACCAGCTCAACTGTGTTCGACAGGCTTTTGAATTCTCTGATCTCGTTTTGCTCAAAGGGAGTTCGGCGTAAACGACTTGGTATCCACCTATATGTAGACTAGGATTCCCTTCATTTGTGTCTACGGCCATACCACGTTGAAAGCACCGGCTCTCGTCCGATCACCGAAGTTAAGCAACGTAGGGCCCGGATAGTACTTGGATGGGAGACCGCCTGGGAACACCGGGTGCTGTAGACCTTTTTCAAGGTCTTTTTCTTCTTTCCGAAATTGGGCGTCGTCCGTTTTTCTTTGACACTGGCGGCAAATTTAGTGGGGCGGTCGTGTCGATGTGGAAGTGCTGCTCTTTTAGATCTGTTGATATCTAAAAGATGCAATTGTTTGGCAGCAACCACACTAGGACGAAATTGTGCTAAATGAAAACGTGTAAAGAGGTTTTGCAGTTGGGAAGAGGAGCTTTGACTTTGGCGGTCATGGACGGGAAATTTGACTAGCTCAGCCTAATTAATTGAACATGACATGCCCATCTTATCACTGTTGGAGAGTAAGATGAGGGTAAGATGTCTTCATCGAAATTACAAAATCACGTGATTCAGAAAATAAAATATGCCGTTAGTAATGTTCCCCATAATACCGCAAAAAAATAAAACGCACATAAAATGAAGTTGGTTTAGAAAATCGAACGCGTTGGTTGTGAGACTCTAGTAGCAAATGCATTATAAAGTGTAAACGCACTACTTAAACTAATGATAGGTGCAAAGTGTAAAAGGAGACGTGTAAAAGTGTGAGAGGGGCTGATGCGAGGAAAGGGTGGTACTAAAAATACCTGAGTGGGCCCTCTGTACCTGAATAGCCTAAAAGCATGAAGGGTTATTCTTTGATCGTGCGTCCGAGTTCCTTAATTTTTACCTGGAAAGACTTCAGCAACTTGAGTGGTGTACCCTTCTTCCATCATCGCTTTGATCAGATGTCTTCGGATGGCGCAGTTGCCGTGACGATCACTCCACTCATCTAGCATTGTCAACGCGCGATCGCGGTTGTCTCCCTTGCTACTTTCTATTTCGTTTAAAATGTCATTCTGAAAGCCTAACGCTCTTCCTATGTGACGCCACACAGCTTGAATTAGTTTTGCAGCTTTCATCCTTTCCCCGTCAGTGACAGGTGCGTCGAGATGCAACTCTAAGTAAAAAAATCTTTTACATATTGTATGTGTCAACGCAACTTGATCGTAGCCTATATAGACAATCGGCGACTTACGTGATGCGGACGAAGTGTGCAAACTGTCGGCTAAAAGCCGGCTAAGTCGTCCTGCAAGTGAAATAGAACGTGAAAAAGAAGACAGTGCAACGGTTTATACATGTAGATCTCTCTTACCTGTCGCGATGGCAGAGGGGGCATTAGCTTCAAGGAAAGCCAAATCTTTCCTGGCGGCTTTTTCCTGCAACGGACATAATTACGAGGTACATGTTCATCACAGGCGATTTTTGCATTTACCTCTTCCAAAGAAAACTCCAGGGAGCCACAATCGTGAAGAATAACAAGCAAGTACAACATGCTCAACTCCCGAGCAGAGTCTACAAAACTCTTTATCGTAGCGTCCAGATTATTACTCCAAAGACTCAGCAATTGCTCAGCAGATTTGCACTGATATCTATCAACGGCCGAAAAGCCAGGCAAACGCCTAGCCAATGCTGATCTCCCTTCGGAATCCTTATCAAGACATTCACAAAGAGCGTGACGAGCTTCGTAAGGTACGAAAGCAAAATGATCGTCGGGAAGGGCTAGGAGGTCTTCCAAAGAGTCTTTCACTTCATTGTCGCCGACTGTCGCGCTTGAGTATTGGGAAATCCTGGTGATCATTTCAATAGTCTGTGATTTGTGAGCGCAAGGGAAGTCTTTGTGCTTCTTCATCTCGGCGCAGCTTATGTAGAAAAGACTAAACCGAAAACTTTTCTCTTCAAGAACTCTCGTTCCTATTGCCATTAGATCAGACAGGTGTTTCTTGCACTGCCCTTGGGAATGCGGAGGACCACGTACAATGAAATCAATCGCTTTTTCGACATCCCTAACTACAACCATTCCTTCAACCAAATAACGGTTGATTGTCTGTTCAATTGCAAGGCCACCATGCCAAACAATTATTTGCAATGTATGAAAACACGGAGCGTTCCGTGCGTTGAGCTGAATTAACGGCATAGTTTCTGGAGGTAATATATCGGCCTTTTCTTCGCTCATCAAGCGACGTCCGACGTAAACTGTCATTAAACTATTTTTACGCCATACGTGAGGCGGAAAGCCCTCTTGAATTAGAGCAGGAATAAAGTAGCGACTGGCTTGTTCGTCAACCGGATAGCATAATTCTAATGAACAGAGAAGTTGGATCATGATGCGAGAAAGTTTCGTGTCCCTTTTTTCAAAAAATTTTTGAATCGATTCTCTACTAGTTGTTCCAGTATCAAAACGAGTTCGTGAAATGCTGGAAGATATAGAAAACAGCGAATTGATACCTCTTCGACAGACCCACGGAAGATCTATAACGACGGCGTCGTCAATAACGAGAATCTGAAGATGCACTTATCTCAATGAATAATCAACCCCTTTATAATTACCTCTCCTGTCGCTTGCAAAAATGAGACAAGAAGATCTTGATCCCTCTCTGAAAGTCCAGCACAGACACTCTCCACGGCAAGCTTTTTAAACAGTTTAGCATCAATACACCGAATAGGAGGGAAATCGCTCAGCTGCAAAAAAATACAATAATCCGCTGGCTTTTATGAATAGTGATTAGCTTGCCTCGTTACTATTAGGAACAATTCTTTTCAAGGCACGAAAAACGTTTTGACGTAAATTTTGAGTAAGGCGATACCTGGACGAGGCCGCCAAAACGAGATTGCCAAATTTGCGAAAAATTGTCGGTGATGCGCTGGCAGATTTTGGATTCCGCAGAATAGGAAGAAACGTCTGCTGAACTGTTTCGAATATAGCTGGGACGCTCTTTGCAGCCTACATGGAATGATAGCATAAACCAAGAGAAGAAGACATCTGTTGTGATTACATTGAAGAGGTGATGGTGTGCTAGACGAAGACCGCTCAAATCCAAATCATCGATTGAGCCAGAGGAAAAGGCAAGAGTAATAACAAACCACTGATTAAATTCGGCACGAAGATATGTAACAAGACGTTTCTGCAATTCTCTCGAAAAATAGCTACCATATACTACAATGCACGCTTTCTCAGGAAGACGAACGCAGCGTTTAACGAATGACAACAAATAGTGACTTAGCCTTCTATGCTCCTCTTCACTTTGAGTTAGATCAACAACTAGAAGGAAGATTGTCGAAGATGAGGAAAAAAGTTGCTTGTGCATTTTGTGAAAGAACGGCTGCCCAGCGAAATCGACAACGACGATCTTATCTGCGTAGGAGGTCTCCACAGCGGTGATTTCAACACCGATCTTCTGAGACGCATAATTAGCATGCAGAGATTGTACCAGAGTAGTTCTTCGAGCTTCAGCCTTGCCAATAACACAAATCATAACTTGGTTCGACTTTACTGTGCCTTGTGCGTAACGCTCTCGATACTGGTATTGAGCCTTGCATACGTAAAAAGACACGCAGTATCGTCATTGAAAGAAACCCGCGCCAGCAAAGTATACTTACCCAAAAGCAAAGCAAAACCTCTTTGAGTTCTGTCGGACAAGGCAGTTCGTGTGAAAAACGCCCATTCTAAAGAAACTATGAGTAGGTAGCAAAAAAGGCTCTATAGTCCTACTTCGTCACGAAGAGCGGCAAGACCAGGTGATTGAGAGAGGATCATCTTGACGATATTGAGAGCATCACTCGAGATTTCTCTCACCAAAGTATGTTGCCGTATAATGGTTTCTACAACTGGCTGGTAGCACTGTATATGTATGTCAACGTAAGCTCTCTCTATACATCTCTCTCTAACTCTCTCGCTTCTTACATAGGAATCGAGCCTTATTGAAGAATTCATGAGCAGTGTGCCAATAGAATAATGACTGTGAGAGCAAGCGCAAAGTAACGCGCTCTTCCCCAACTGAAAAAGGTAATAGAAGTACGAAACGCAGACCAGCACTTGAAATCAGAAAAACCTGGTTACGAGAATTCGGGTTGCAACCATTTTCTAAAAGCAATTCCACCAAGTTCGACTGTCCTGAAGAACACGCTACAGGAAGCAAAGGATCGCAACCAATCTTGAAGAGAAGACAAAATACTGCAATTAAGAAACCTCTGAAACAGTTCATCAAAAACCTTGACTGAAAGGTTGACGTCTCCTCCGGCATTGATCAGTAATTTAGCAAGTTCAAAATGACCGCCACTACACGCTGACGCCAAAGGAGAGCGCCTAATCTAAAGTTTGCAATGCATTTATTCAAAAATAAGCTAACAGAAAATTTACTTTGTTGGCTTGATTGACGTTGGCTCTCGAAGCAATCAGTAATCTTGCAATTTCTATGTTACCTTTCTCACAGGCTGCTAACAATGGAAATCTTCCGAACTACAGTTATAACATAGAAACAAAAGTAATCTTGGAGAGGACGGAGAAACCTTATCTTCCTTATTAATATTCGCTCCGGAACTGATAAGCATTCTACCAATTTCAAAATGGTTACTGTAACACGCTTGCTCAAGCGCAAAGCGTCCATTCTAAATAGAAAGTTTAACCAGTGACATAAAGCAACATTGCGTGAAGTACCTCGTCTGCCTCGTTTACATTGACTCCAGTGTCTATAAGTTTTTTCACAAAATCAGCCTTGCCACTACTGCAGGCGAACCCAAAGTGTCCTTTCTAAAGTTTAAAACGCATTTGTTAAGACAAACGCTAACGCAAGTTCTAAAGACAGGATCCCTCAACATACCATTTCAATCTTCCGAATCGTAGACGACAGGATGCCTTTTAGGGTTTCAATTTGCTGCTTAGTTTTCAGAGCGGTTCGAGACTAAGAAGTGGTAGACTATAAGCCGTAATAAAAGAACGCTAAGAATACCCTACATCCTTGTCGACCATTTCTTTTATACGAAAAAGTTTTCTCTAAAAATCAACGGCATACAGTACCAAAATCGTTTTGCAATATTATGCTCTTACTTCTGCGCTACTTGGTTTGCATTGCACTTTCTCGGTCTCTAAAAAGCTACGTTAGCACACTTTGATAACCTTGGAGGCCACTGCACCTTCTAAAGTACTTTTCAACTTTTTCCTACGTAGCCCAGATTCAAGACATTCTTCAGCAATATCAAGAGAATAGTATGCTGACAAGAAACGACTCCGAAACGTCTCTGCGTGACGCTTCGCCGTTTCATTGCAAAAATGCTCGATAGAAGAAAACGCCTTTGTCACCGGCATCAATAATGGTGACTGTCTAAGGAGACGAGACACTTTCACTGGCTCAAGGATGCCGAACTGGATTTCAGCATATGGGTCAATTTGAATGAAGGTTATTAGACCACGAGGATTGTGAAGATCAGAAACAAACTTAATGAAGTCTATACCACTAAGGGTAAGAAGAACGTCACAGCTGCCACGAAGCCTTTCTATCCTTTTACAGCCCAGCAGGCTAGGAAATGCTCTAAGTAGACGCTCTTTCTGAAGCAGAAAGCGCTCCTCGTTGATATTAGGTAGAAAAATTCTAAGAACACATTGAAGTGGAATTTTGATGGTGAGATCAGCTTTTCCCACTTGACGTGTCAATGGCACGCTTAACGGCAGGCCATCAATAAACCGAAACTTAACGTCAACTCGCATTATCCCCTTCTTTACGACATTGCGAATTACGCTCTCAACACCGTTGCGATAGGGCTCAAAATCTTCTTTCAAGGCCTTGTCAATATGGACAAGGATCTCTTCAAGGGAAGATAAGCCGGTGTCTATTAAAACTCCAGAATCTGGGGTAGAGTTCTCCGAAGAAGATTCGCCCATTGAACTCCAAGGAAGAACTTGATCAACATTCGACTTCTTCAGTCTAGTACTTCTGCTGGCACCTTCACGAAAAGAGGCTTTTTGATGGGTCGCAACGAGTGATGTTGATTCCCTTGAGCTATCTGAATCTTGCTCTGTAACGTGGCCGCCTGTCGAGGAGGTCAGAAGACTCAAAAGCTGATCTCCTCCACGAAATTCCTTAAGCGTGGAGCAAAAGACGTCGAATGAAGGTAGAGGAGACTGCATAAGCGTCATCAATAGATGACGAGCACTCTTGCTTTTATCAATGCCAGCGGAACCCAGGCTGTCAATCATCTCCACATACCTACTCGGAGTGAGGAGTTCCTTTGTAAGCATCGAGTCCATCAGATTTTCTGAAATGATGCATGCGAGTGCGGACACGGCTTCGGAAAACACGGGGATGAGACATGTCGACCATTTCGGATCGCTCATTTCGACTCTACAACTATATCTGGAGAGGACAGGCGATGACGAAGAGGAAGACAATTGCAGTACCAAAAACTTGAATCAGCAACTGGCTGAGAACTGCCGAAAGACACGTTGACGTTCTTCTAGAGGGTCGACGGTGAAGAGAGTTTTGCGACTCTGTGACCCGGACTACGCGGCTGACCCGGATTCACAGATTCGTTGTCTCCTGCGGCATTGTCCTCTACTCTTGTTTCATTTTAGGCAGTCGTTGAAGTGCCAATGAGTTGGATGGATTTTTTTCTGGGCGTTGGAGAGAAAAGCTTTTCTTTGGGGATTGACTGGTTCACGCTGAATCGACGACGATGCATGAACAGAACGTGATGCCTTCGCGGAAAGGATTTCCTGCTTTGTCTGTTGATCCTGAGCGGCTATGATTTCTCTCTAACGACGGCTGAAGCCATTATATTTTCCTCCATTTTTTTCTGCCATGCTTATAGGTTTAGACGGTGTACCATCATCGAGTCACATGAATATAACGTGTGTCTTAGCTAATTAAACTCCAGCGAGTCAAGTCAAATGTAAAGTCCGAAAAGGCTGAAGTTTTAGTCATATGTTCAGTCACGGTCAACAATGAAAATTCACTTTGTCTCGCCGGTGACGGCTTCATGCAGTCGAATGTGAGCTAATTGTTCAGGTCCGCTGTTGCATTACCAAAGAACCGTTGGAAAGTTCTCCATGGGCAATTCTGATTCTAGCGTCCACCGTAAGTTTGATTTGTATTGTCGATAAGATCGCCTTATCGTTTCGTACGTGTAGCTTTGACCAGGGCTGTACTCGACGGAGACCTTGCTCGCCTTCAAAAATTAATGAGCAAAACCGAAAACTGGGCGAACGTGAAAGACAGGGTAATAAAAACACTTGCGTGTGGGTGAAGTGGCAAGCAAAAGTAGATTCTTTTTATACGAATTTCCTGTGCCTTTATCGAAATTACAAAATCGTGTGATTTAGAAAATAAAATACACGTGTCGCCTGTTAGACTTTGGACACCTCTACTAGTACGTACGTTGCGTGACTTGCGGAAAAATGTGTTCTGATTTGACTTATAGCAGCATTCAAAAAAGTATAATCTACCTTCAATCGGCAGAGGCTTTATGTTACATACACGTGAGTCATGTATGTTGCAGCTGAGAAGGTATGAACGAATGAAAGTTTACTTAGAAGCAAAGGTTTTTGGAAGTTTTAGCGTGTTTCCTGTACTTGCTATTTTTCTTATGTGTACGTGCGAGGAAGTATAGATAACGTGTTCATATTATGTTATGTTTAGTTTTGGCACTTTTGGTCATCAACCTTCAGCTTGCAACTTTTCCGACGAGAAGAACTGTTCGTCAATCGCCAGTTGCTCTATGGAGTGGCTTTTGGCATCAGAATGGTGAATGCATTTGCCAAATCGAAGTGCGTAACAAAAGTAAACGACTGCAGCAACAGCTCTGACGGGCAGGAATGCTTGCTTCTATATCCTTAATTAATTTAACGCGTTTCCGTGCAACAACGACAACTGCATCTTGTGGCCACAACAGCGCCCAGTGAATTAGCTCTGTGACGGAGATAACTAACGACAGTGACGATTATTCAGACGGTAGCTACAGCCAGTTTCGGTGCGACAACGAAAAATGTAGTCCTAAAAGCCATGCCGTTGCGACGGTGATATCTCTGGCGGGTGAAACCTGTCAAAGGGTTGAGAGTCGTTTCGTAGGGTTAGGGTCGTTAGGTTGGGTTGGGGCTGTTAGGTCGGGTTGGAAGTCGTTCGGTTAATTGGCTTGGAGTCTCTATAGTTGCGATCGACATTCCACAAGCTATATAGCGTGCGTTCGAGTTGCTTTCATATAGCATCTTATATACCATCTTTCTCTGTCTCTTCGGTTCCGTCTTGCCGTACTTTCTTGTTGCGTCTCCTCGCGTTGTCACTCGCAATGAAGCATGCAGGTACAACAGTGCATGGGGCGATTCCCTTCAGTGGGGTAGTGAACAATTGTTGGAACAGCATGTCTAACTTGGAACGCCTGTATCTCCGCTTCTAGTCTGCCTATTGTAATACGGTATTAGTTCAGGCCTTACTTGTAAAAATGGTGCCAACTGCGTCGCTGTACGTTGTTCCGTTTCTTGGCATTGAAGCTCCAAACATGACTAGTTACAGTACCGTTCTTGGAATAAACGAGTCATTTGGGGAACGCTATACTTTTGTGTTTTCCTACAAAGATCTATATATCATTCATAAGCTCAGCTTGTGCCTGATTGTATTGACGTTATGAACGTCCTTATACTACAGCCACTAAATTTAGATGCACCTGTCAACGTGAGAGTATAATTTGGTAATTGACTTAAAGACAATATCTCCACACTTCTAGTAAAAGCTGCGGTAGTTTTTATTTCATGTGGAGTCTCTGGCAGTGTCCCGAATCCTGACAACTTTCACAACTTAATTAATCTTTTGTAGGTCTTAACTTGCTCGCTATCTCTCTGCTAATGGGAACGATGCGACTTGTAGCCGGAGAACGAAGTCTATCTACATGCATTCGTCGCGGCGATTTTCAATGTCTGAATGAACAGTGCATTTCTCGACGTCGCCATTGTGACGGAAACTTTGACTGCGACGATGGCTCAGACGAAAATATCGGATGCAAACGAAGGATAAAACGTTCCCGCTGCCCTTCAGACCCATACCAGTGCGCAAATGGAGAGTGCATTCCATCAATGTACAAGTGCGACGGTGACAACGACTGTGGAGATTTATCAGACGAACAAAACTGTTCTAGCTACTGCCGCCAAGATCCGTCACGGTACTGGTGCAACAAGGACAACCGTTGTATTCATGAACGTTTACGCTGCAACGGTAGAAACGACTGTAATGATTTTTCAGATGAACAGAACTGCTCTACCTTCTGCCGCCAAAATCCGTCGTCGCGGTTTCTGTGCAAGGACAACGATCTGTGCATTTATCGCGTTTATCGCTGTGACGGTAACAACGACTGTGGCGATTCATCAGATGAGCAAAACTGTTCTAGCTACTGCCGTCAAGATCCATCAGTGTTTCAGTGCAAAAATCGCGCTGACTCTTGTATTCTTAAAATGTATCTCTGTGACGGTGACATCGACTGTGACGATGCATCTGATGAGCAAAACTGTTCTAGCTACTGCCGCCAAGATCTATCACGATTTTGGTGCAACAAGTACGGCTCTTGTATTCCTGAAATATATCGCTGTGACGGTGAAAACGACTGTGGCGATTTATCAGATGAACTATGTTGTAATGGGAGCAATAGCAGTCCGATTTGGCATTGCGACGACGGAAGTTGTATTCATCAACGGTACCGTTGCGACGGTGGTTACGACTGCCGGGACTATTCCGACGAGAACAACTGCGGTAATACAATTAATTAATAATGCACATTACTGTAGTTCGCGCTCCTTGTGATCAGATTAGCACAAAGCTTCTATGGCTGAATGGGCTCGCGGAAGCATGATTTAGCAAACGTAAAGTATGGTTCTAAAGTAGTCAAAGTTAGGATGTACTGTGCTCAGACTAACACAGATAGTAATGAAACTATATTTAGTACAATCTGAAAAACTGCGAGAGTATTATATAACCCTAAACCTTATAAATTGAAAATGGAAGATAATCTGCGGATTTTTCATTTTAGGAAATGCAAATATTGTAATTATTGCCGTTCCAACAACTCTCTGTGCAATGATGGCTATGATACTTACTCCTCCAATTGTAATTTTCTGCAAAAAACGTTTCGCCTGCGAATGCACCTGGCAACGTCATACAACCGAAGATCAAATGTCTGTCGCACAAAGTGCCGTTGAAATGCAAAGTTACGCGTCAAATGAACTTCAGGATTCTGACATCGCTGCGGAAATAGGCGACTTGAGCATTTGCCCTACACGTTTAAAAGTAGTGAAAGACATTGGAGAAGGTTGACTGCATGTGAATGAATGGTTCATTTGAGAGATGTTGTTGTGTAGGTAATTTTGGAAGAGTCTACAAATGTCTGTTGGACGGAAGTACTGTTGCCGCAAAATCAGCTAAATCAGGTCCTAGATTCATAGTATGAATACACACATGCAAGTATTGAACGATGTAGGACTAAATGCGCGCGACTTCGTTTTGGAAGCCCTTAGAATGAAAAGCCTTGATCATAAAAATGTTCTGACGTTGATCGGAATTTGCTGTTCACCCAATCCTGAATATGAGCAATACTACAGACCTATGATAGTGTTTCCGTACATGGTTCTACGAGACTTGCGAACATATTTGCGCAAGCAACGATCAGTATACAGTCTCAGTTCTTCAGTGGAGAATGAAGGCGGAGACATGACTATGTCCCGTGATGTAACTTTTGTTGTTTTATACCATTTCATTAATTAAGCTATCGCTTCTAGCTTTTCAGACTCATTCAGTTTGGATATCAAATTGCAAAAGGAATGGAATATTTGACAGGGAAAAGGATACTACATCGAGATTTGGCAGCGCGAAATTGCATGTATGGATCAACGTTTTCATTAATTAATGAGTCACAGAGTGAATGGCTTTAGGGTAAACTGGGATCTTACTATCAAAATCTCCGATTTCGGATTAGCCCGAGCACTAACGGAAGACAAAGACTATTACCGGATTACACAAGGCAAAGTGGGACTTCCGATTCGATGGGTCGCTCTAGAAGGTTTCACAAAAGGAATATTTACAACAAAAAGTGACATAGTAAGTCAGTTAGAGTGCAAACTGGACCTACTGTAATAGTAAGTTCGTGTCTATTCAGTGGTCCTATGGCATTACATTGTGGGAAGTGATGACAATGGGGATGACTCCATATCCCGGTGTTGGCGTCGGTAACCTTGTTCCCCTTCTTCAAGAGGGAATGAGACTCAGCCAACCAAGGCATTGCCCTAATCGAATGTACGCTGCTAACGATCATTGATATCACACTGTTGCTTCAAACATTTTTTCTTTGTTTTCTTATTTAGATTCAAGCTAATGGCTGACTGTTGGTCGGAAAACCCGGAAAAACGACCGTCGTTTCAGCTTTTGGTCAACGACGTCAGTGAGTTCATGTTGGTAACAAAAGCAGCAGAATACACAAGTGTTTAGCAGCCTACAGTGACTTTAGAACTCTCTTACGTTCAAATTAATTTGGGATGCTCTCTGATGTTTAGTTATGGGTTTCGTTTTTTTTGGCATCTTGGTCATAGACTAGAAACCTTGTGCTGCTGAAAATTGAACAAAATAGCCTTACAGTACACATGAATGGCTTCAGACGATTGGCCTTGACGATGGTCCAGCGAATTAATTAGCCGCACTAGACACATATGCATATGATGCAGCTAGACGCCCGATTAACGAACAAAGCTGGAGTTGTAAAGGAAAGGAAAGCTCAGTAGTGATTGCGTTTCCTTGATGCACGACCCTTGGTCAAAAGGGCAAAGGGGCCCCCAAGTGGGGGCCCCGATGTCAAAGCGCCGTCGACTTACGGCTTTCTTTGACAAAAAATGCTGTCTTGCAATTGAGGAGAAGAGAAGAGAGACGTCCAAGCTTCAGCTTCGCTATAGAGAACGCGTTGAGTTCGAGAAAAGGAGCGAAATTGTGCCTGTTGTCGAAAACGATCGAAAGATCGAGAGTGATGATCTGGGGTCCATGATCTGTTTTCGAACTTCTTCTACGGATCGGAAAGAGCACTGCCCGACGAAGCATTTGCATACCTGCCAACCTTTGAACAAGCCAAAAGCGGGAGATTTTTGAGTGCCACGCCCCGAAAAAATTTCTGGTGTGACCAGTCCAAGCTTTTAAAACAATAAATTAAATATTACATCTAATGATCCGGCTAAGTTATAGAAATGAAAGCTAAAGATTGTCCCTGCGTGTGAGTCTCGACGCCCCGCAGTCTGCTCCTCTCCGGTATTGCTTGCAGTACTACTCATATCGGGGTCACGGTACGCTTTCAGTGCCGTAGGAAGATATTTTAGAGAGAGGAGGCTGCGCGCGCAAAAAATTTTCGAGACCACGCCCACATAACGCATTTTTGAGGTTGATTTTTGCTACTTTAGAGTGCTTACTAAATAACTGGATAACCGAATATTTCGCGAATGAACCAAATCTAGGAAAATCCCCAAAGCGGGAGAAAAACTGCTTTTTTTGGAAAGCGGGCGGGAGGCCAATTTTTGCCTCAAAAGCGGGAGTTCTCCCGCTAAAGCGGGAGAGTTGGCAGCTATGCATTTGGTCGAAAAAGAGCGCTGTGACGATGCCTGCAACGTACCGATGCTAGCGTGCGTTGCGTTTCATGCAGAACGCCTTCAGAGAAATCCGAGCGTCCGCGTCTTCTTTTTCGTCTCGCTGCATCGTCACATTATGGTCTAACTCGTCATGAAGCTCGCAGGCAAGGCAGGTGAACCGCTAGGGTGTGATCGCGTCAAGTTCCGGGAAGACCAAGTCTTCACGTACGCGCCAATACGTACACGCTGGGACGCAGGCACCTACACGTAACTTGTCGCACGTTCATCTTCGCGCTGGCCCAAGACCGAGGGTTCTCTTGATCCGCGAAGATTTCTCTAACTACGTCAGTCACTAAATTTAGCACCGCGAGAATGCAGATTATTCATGAGCTCAACCTGAAAGATTCATTCTCGTGGTGAAATAATAATTTTCACGACGATTTTCAATGTACCAAATGGACAGTGCATTTCTCGACGTCATTGTTGGGCGAAAAGGAAGCGGCGTCGGCGATTGCGCGTTACGACCACGGCGGCGTCGCGGGGATCGTCTCGCAGTCGTTTTTGCGTCCTCGCACGCCGTCGATCCGGTTCGAATTGGTCTTTCACGTGAAAGACAGGACGCAGTTCCGCATGCAAGCTAGCGCTTCCATCGATTGTCATATCTATGTAATGCTATGATCATTGATGAGATAGGCAACCAGGCTCGTAACGAGCGAAAAAAGGTAGTCTAGCGTACGAATAGCTTTGCTGCGACGGCGACAACGATTGTGGCGATTTATCAGATGAGCAAAACTGTTCTAGCTACTGCCGCCAAGATCTGTTACGTTTTTCGTGCAACGACGCAAAGTTTTGTATTCCACAAGATTATCGCTGTGACGGTGACAACGACTGTGGAGATTTATCACATGAACAAAACTGTTTCAGCTCATGTCGCCAAAATTTCTCAAGGTTTTGGTGCAAAAATAACAACCGTTGTATTCGCCAAACCAGGCGCTGTAACAATGAGAACGACTGTGGAGATTTTTCAGATGAATTATGCTGTGAGGGGGGAGCTACCAATCAGTTCGCGGTTTGGGCAGTGCGACGACGGAAGTTGTATTCATCGAAACTACCGCTGTGACGGCGACAACGACTGTGGCGACTCTTCAGATGAACGAAATTGTTCTAGCTACTGTCGCCAAGATTCGTCACGTTTCGGGTGCAACAAGAACGGCTCTTGTATTCCTCTAAACTTCAGCTGTAACGTTTTCAATGACTGCGGAAATTTTTCAAATGAGCTCTGCTGCAATAAGAACAGTACGAGCCAGGTTTGGCAGTGCGACGACGGAAGTTGTATTCATCAAAACTACCTCTGCGACGGCGACAACGACTGTGAAGAGTTTTCACATGAATTTTGCTGTGATGAGAGAGCTAACAGCCAGTTCGCGCTTTGGCATTGCGACAATGGAAGTTGTATTAAACAAGACTACCGCTGTGACGGTGACAACGACTATGGCGATTTTTCAGATGAACAAAACTGTCCTAGCTACTGCCGCCAAGATCCTTTACGGTTTTGGTGCAACAAAAACGACTCTTGCATTCCTAAAAACTTCGTCTGTAACGGTTTTAACGACTGTGGCGATTTTTCAGATGAACTGTGCTGTGACGGAAAAATTAGCAGCCAAGATTGGCAGTGCGACGATGGAAGAAGCTGCATTAAGCAAAACTACCGCTGCGACGGCGACAACGATTGTGGCGATTTATCAGATGAAAGAAACTGTTCTAGCTACTGCCGCCAAGAGCCGTTACGATTCTGGTGCAAAAATGACAACCGTTGTATCCATGAAAACAACCTCTGTGACGGTTACAACGACTGTAGTGATGAATCTGATGAACTGTACTGTGATGGGAAAATTAGCAGCCACGTTTGGCAGTGCGACGATGGAAGTTGTATTAAGCAAAAATACCGCTGCGACGGCGACAACGATTGTGGCGACTTATCAGATGAACAAAACTGTTCTAGCTACTGCCTCCAAGAGCCGTCACGGTTTTGGTGCAAAATTGACAACCGTTGTATTTATGAAAAGAACCGCTGTAATGGTTACAACGACTGTAGCGGTGAATCTGATGAATTATGCTGTGATGGGAAGACTGGCAGCCGGGATTGGCATTGCGACGACGGAAGTTGTATCAATAAAAACTACCACTGTGACGGTGAATACGACTGCCAAGACTCTTCAGACGAAAATAACTGCGGTAGGAAAGTACTAGTAATGGGAATCATACCGTAGCTTTGTGATGAACAAAAGGGAACCTCTCTAGTAGTTTCGTGCTCCTTACGATCAGGTAGGAAAAAACCTTTTGGAATTGGCTCAAAATGAAATTGAGCAGAGACAAAGAAAGGTTGTAAAAGAAGTTGTTGTTAGGCCGTATTCTGCTGCAACTGTATATATAAGCCCTTATCTAACAAATCCGTAATATAACCTAATAAGAAATGGAAGAATTGGTGCATGAAAATGCCCACACCTTTCTTCTGAAAATATGAAACACTCGACCAATTTCATTTTTTTAGGAATTGAGAAAATTGTTGTTCCATCGACTCTCTTTGCGTTGATGGTTTTTATACTTACACCTCTAATCGTAATTTGCTGCAGAAAACGCTTCGCCTGCAACTTCCGACGTCGTACGAAAGAAGAACAAACACCTATCACTAACGTTGAAATGCGAACCAGTACGAGCAGCGTTTGGGATTCCGAAATCGTTGCGGAAATAGGCGACTTGGGCGTTTGTCCTACACGTCTAACGGTAGAAAAGGACATTGGAGAAGGTCAATCGACTAAATGATCCGTTTGAAAGATTGTCATGTACAGTACTGTACCTCTTTGTAGGCAATTTCGGAAGAGTCTACAAGTGCCTGTTAAACGGGAATACGGTTGCCGCAAAATCAGCTAAATCAGGTCATAAATTCAATCGAATACTATCCAGGCATATGAAACGCAATTGAACGATATAGGAGTGAATGTGCGTGACTTCATATTTGAAGCCCTTAGAATGAAATGCCTTAGTCATCCAAATGTTATGACATTGATTGGCATTTGCTGGTCGCCCAATCCTGAGCAGGAGCAATACTACAGACCTATGATACTGCTTCCCTATATGGCTTTACAAGACTTGAGAACATACTTGCGAAAGCAACAATCAATTTATGTTCTCAGTTCTCCAGCTGAGGACGCCGGAGACGTGATTATGCCCCGTGACGTAACGTTTGCTGCCAATTCATATTTCATTTTGCGTATTTCTCCGATCATTTTAGCTTTTCAGACTTATTCAGTTTGGATATCAAGTTGCAAAAGGAATGGAATATTTGACCGGAAAAATGATATTACATCGAGATTTGGCAGCGCGAAATTGCATGTATTAATTAATGTTTTAATCGCACTTACAATATAATTTACGTATTTAATGGTTTTAGGGTAGACTGGGATCTCGCTATCAAAATATCCGATTTTGGGTTAGCCCGAGCATTGGAAGATGACGAGGACTATTACCGGATTACACCAGGCAAAGTTGGACTTCCGATTCGCTGGGCTGCTCTAGAAGGTCTAACAGAAGGAATATTTACTACAAAAAGTGACGTTGTGAGTCAGTTAGAGCGCAAACTCGACCTATTGAAGTAACGTTGTCTCCTTATGTGCAGTGGTCATATGGCATTACGTTGTGGGAAGTGATGACAATGGGAATGACGCCATATCCCGGTGTTGGTGTCGCTAACCTTGTTCCGCTCCTTCAAGAAGGAATGCGACTCAGCCAACCTAAGCATTGTCCTCATCAAATGTACAGTACAGTACTAACGATCATTGATATGCCGCCGTTGCATCAAATATTTGTTTGTCTAATGTAGGTTCAATATAATGGCTGACTGTTGGTTGAAAAACCCAGAAGAGCGTCCCTCGTTTCAGGTATTGGTCAACGAAATCAGTGAACTTATTTTGGCAAACAAAGCAGCAGAATACACAAGATTTTAGAAGCCTACAGTGACACTGAACTCCCTTAGCTATTATTCTAGGCCTTACAGTTCTCTCTTTAGTTACGGTGTCGTTCGCGCTGATATCATATTTATAGACTAGAAACCTTGTTCTGCTGAAACTTGAATAAAAGTATTTAGGAAAGACTTGCAGTAGCGTATATCCCACGAAACAATTCGAAGCTATTGAAGCCTACGTTTTGAAACGGCTTCATCCGTTGCCTGTCTTCTTCCCTTGACTACCTCCTCAAGTGTTTGAAGACAACTATTATGCATGCCGAGACATCGAATAAAAAATATTCCAAGTTCCTGAATGCCTCTAATCAGAGACAATGGTGCTTATGAGGAAGTACTAGACCCTGGTTGGATTGCTGCCCTAATCAATTGGATCCTTGCTGGTCTATGCAGAGATAAAAGATCTCTGGTCTATGTACGTGCGCTGGCCTCGGTGGCTAATATATTGCCTTATTCCAAAGTCAGCAGAAAGAGCCTTATGGTCACAGATACGGAAATTAAAAGGGACAACCAACACGATGACCGTATACGATAGAACGCCCACGCGACTAATTCCGTCTTAATTCCACGTTAGCGTGAGGCATGTTGAGTCCTCTATTTGGATGGGAGGCCCCTTTCGGTCGCGGAGTAGTTTTCTTTGCTAGAATGACGCCTTTTGAGCTTCAGACGCGCTCATCATATCAGCAGAATTATTGGCACAGGATATGCCAACAGCTCAGCGATCTTACTTTACCTTACGCATCGGTCGAGAACGAGTTCCGCGGTTGCTAGGGCTCTTGAGCGTCGCTCAACGACGTCAGTCTCCTCTCTCCGTGCCCTGCTCCAGAATACGATCTCCTGCTCCATGCGTTTTCTTCGACTAGCGCACTTTATAACGAGCTGATCAACCGGTGCTACAAAAAGGAACCAGCCCAACTGCGAAGTCCTTTCGACACGCTTTTGAGTTCGCTGATCTCGTTTGCTCGAAGAGAGTTCAAGGCTGCGGCAAATCTCTGATTTGTTTGAGAAATCCGGGGCATGCATGACGCCGTTTCGCCAAGAAGATCGACTGTACACGATCCTTAGGAATTTCTAAATAATTGGCTTCAATTTGTAAGTTGTATACGAGATTTGTGAGTAGGCCTTCCACCTCTGTAGTGCGATCTTCGAATTTCGATCTTTTACGTAAACGACTTGGTTTATGTAGACTAGGATTCCCTTCCTTGACGTCTACGGCCATACCACGTTGAAAGCACCGGTTCTCGTCCGATCACCGAAGTTAAGCAACGTAGGGCCCGGATAGTACTTGGATGGGAGACCGCCTGGGAACACCGGGTGCTGTAGACTTTTTTTCTAAGATCTTATTTCTTCTTTCCGAAATTGAGTGTCGTTCGTTTGTCGTTGACACTGGCGGCACATTTATTGAGGCGGGACGAAATTGTATGGGCTAAATGAACACGTGTAAAGCAGTTTTGCAGTTGGGAAGAGGAGCTTTGACTTTGGCGGTCATGGCCATAGATACTAGTATCTATGATTTGACCAACTCAGCTTAATTAATTAATTAAACGTGACATGTCGCTAATTTGCCTCAATCCTAACACTGTTGGAGACAACCTAAAATACTTTTATCAAAATTACAAAATCAGAAAATAAAATATGCCGATTAGTAACGTTCCCCATAATACCACGAAAAAAGTAAACGTACATAAAATGAAAAAATCAAACGCTTTGGTTGTGAGACTTTACTAACAAATGCATTAGTAAGTGTAAAAGCACTAAAAATGATAGGTGCAAAAGTGTAAAAGAAGAGGTGTAAAAGTGTGAGGGGAGACGCTTATGTAAACTGATGCGAGGAAAGGGTCGTACTAAATAAAATACCTGAGTGGGCCCTCTGCACCTGAAAAGCCTATAAAAGCATGAAGAGTTATTCTTCGATCGTGCATACCAGTTTCTTAATTTTTACCTGGAAAGACTTCAGCAACTTGAGTGGTGTACCCTTCTTCCATCATCGCTTTGATCAGATGTCTTCGGATGGCGCAGTTGCCATGACGATCACTCCACTCATCTAGCATCGTCAAGGCGCGATCGCGGTTGTCTCCCTTGCTACTTTCTATCTCGTTTAAAATGTCATTCTGAAAGCCTAACGCTCTTCCTATGTGACGCCACACAGCTTGAATTAGTTTTGAAACTTTCATCCTTTCCCCGTCAGTGACAGGTGCGTCGAGATGCAACTCTAAGTAAAAAAATATTTACAACTTGATCGTAGCCTATAGACAATCGCGGCGACTTACGTGATGCGGACGAAGTGTACAAACTGTCGGCTAAAAGCCGGCTAAGTCGTCCTGCAAGTGAAAGAGAACGTGAAAAAGAAGACAGTGCAACGGTTTATAGATCTCTCTTACTTGTCGCGATGGTAGAGGGGGCATTAGCTTCAAGGAAAGCCAAATCTTTCCTGGCGGCTTTTTCCTGAAAAGGAGATAATTACGAGATACATGTTCATCACTGGCTATCTTTGCATTTACTTCTTCCAAAGAAAACTCCAGGGAGCCACAATCGTGAAGAATAACAAGCAGGTACAGCAAGCTCAACTCCCGAGCCGAGTCAACAAAACTCTTTATCGTAGCGTCCAGATTATTACTCCAAAGACTCAGAAATTGCTCAGCAGATTTGCACTGATATCTATCAACGGTCGAAAAGCCAGGCAAACGCCTAGCCAATGCTGATCTCCCTTCGGGATCCTTATCAAGACATTCACAAAGAGCGTGGCGAGCTTCGTAAGGAACAAAAGCAAAATGATCGTCGGGAAGAGCTAGGAGGTCTTCCAAAGAGTCTTTCACTTCATTGCCGCTGCTGACTGTCGCGCTTGAGTACCGGGAAATCCTGGTGATCCTTTCAATAGTCTCTGATTTGTGAGCGCAAGGGAAGTCTTTGTGCTTCTTCATATCGGCGCAGCTTATGTAGAAAAGACTAAACCGAAAACTTTTCTCTTGAAGAACTCTCGTTCCTATTGCCATTAGATCCGACAGGTGTTTCTTGCACTGCCCTTGGGAATGCGGAGGACCACGTACAATGAAATCAATCGCTTTTTCGACATCCCTAACTACAACCATTCCTTCAACCGAATAACGGTTGATTGTCTGTTCAATTGCAAGGCCACAATGCCAAACAATTATTTGCAATGTATGAAAACACGGAGCGTTCCGTGCGTTTAGCTGAATTAACGGCATAATTTCTGGAGGTATAACATCGGCTATTTCTTCGCTCATCAAGCGACGTCCGACGTAAACTGTCATTAGACGATTTTCACGCCACACGTGAGGCGGAAAGTCCTTTTGAATTAGAGCAGGAAAAAAGTAGCAACTGGCTTGTTCGTCAGCCGGATAGCATAATTCTAAGGAACAGAGAAGTTGGATCATGATGCGAGAAAGTTTCGTCGTTTCAGTCTTTTCAAAAAATTTTTGAATCGATTCTCTACTAGCTGTTCCAGTATCAAAATGAATTGGTGAATTGCTGGAAGATATAGAAAACAGCGAATTGATACCTCTTCGACACAGCCACGGAAGATCTATAACGATGGTGTCGTCAATAACTAGAATCTGAAGATGCACTTATCTCAATGAATAATCAACCCCTTTATAATTACCTCTCCTGTCGCTTGCAAAAATGAGACAAGAAGATCTTGATCCCTCTCTGAAAGTCCAGCACAGACACTCTCCACGGCAAGCTTTTTAAACAGTTTAGCATCAATACACCGAATAGGAGGGAAATCGCTCAGCTGCAAAAAAATACAATAATCCGCTGGCTTTTATGAATAGTGATTAGCTTGCCTCGTTACTATTAGGAACAATTCTTTTCAAGGCACGAAAAACGTTTTGACGTAAATTTTGAGTAAGGCGATACCTGGACGAGGCCGCCAAAACGAGATTGCCAAATTTGCGAAAAATTGTCGGTGATGCGCTGGCAGATTTTGGATTCCGCAGAATAGGAAGAAACGTCTGCTGAACTGTTTCGAATATAGCTGGGACGCTCTTTGCAGCCTACATGGAATGATAGCATAAACCAAGAGAAGAAGACATCTGTTGTGATTACATTGAAGAGGTGATGGTGTGCTAGACGAAGACCGCTCAAATCCAAATCATCGATTGAGCCAGAGGAAAAGGCAAGAGTAATAACAAACCACTGATTAAATTCGGCACGAAGATATGTAACAAGACGTTTCTGCAATTCTCTCGAAAAATAGCTACCATATACTACAATGCACGCTTTCTCAGGAAGACGAACGCAGCGTTTAACGAATGACAACAAATAGTGACTTAGCCTTCTATGCTCCTCTTCACTTTGAGTTAGATCAACAACTAGAAGGAAGATTGTCGAAGATGAGGAAAAAAGTTGCTTGTGCATTTTGTGAAAGAACGGCTGCCCAGCGAAATCGACAACGACGATCTTATCTGCGTAGGAGGTCTCCACAGCGGTGATTTCAACACCGATCTTCTGAGACGCATAATTAGCATGCAGAGATTGTACCAGAGTAGTTCTTCGAGCTTCAGCCTTGCCAATAACACAAATCATAACTTGGTTCGACTTTACTGTGCCTTGTGCGTAACGCTCTCGATACTGGTATTGAGCCTTGCATACGTAAAAAGACACGCAGTATCGTCATTGAAAGAAACCCGCGCCAGCAAAGTATACTTACCCAAAAGCAAAGCAAAACCTCTTTGAGTTCTGTCGGACAAGGCAGTTCGTGTGAAAAACGCCCATTCTAAAGAAACTATGAGTAGGTAGCAAAAAAGGCTCTATAGTCCTACTTCGTCACGAAGAGCGGCAAGACCAGGTGATTGAGAGAGGATCATCTTGACGATATTGAGAGCATCACTCGAGATTTCTCTCACCAAAGTATGTTGCCGTATAATGGTTTCTACAACTGGCTGGTAGCACTGTATATGTATGTCAACGTAAGCTCTCTCTATACATCTCTCTCTAACTCTCTCGCTTCTTACATAGGAATCGAGCCTTATTGAAGAATTCATGAGCAGTGTGCCAATAGAATAATGACTGTGAGAGCAAGCGCAAAGTAACGCGCTCTTCCCCAACTGAAAAAGGTAATAGAAGTACGAAACGCAGACCAGCACTTGAAATCAGAAAAACCTGGTTACGAGAATTCGGGTTGCAACCATTTTCTAAAAGCAATTCCACCAAGTTCGACTGTCCTGAAGAACACGCTACAGGAAGCAAAGGATCGCAACCAATCTTGAAGAGAAGACAAAATACTGCAATTAAGAAACCTCTGAAACAGTTCATCAAAAACCTTGACTGAAAGGTTGACGTCTCCTCCGGCATTGATCAGTAATTTAGCAAGTTCAAAATGACCGCCACTACACGCTGACGCCAAAGGAGAGCGCCTAATCTAAAGTTTGCAATGCATTTATTCAAAAATAAGCTAACAGAAAATTTACTTTGTTGGCTTGATTGACGTTGGCTCTCGAAGCAATCAGTAATCTTGCAATTTCTATGTTACCTTTCTCACAGGCTGCTAACAATGGAAATCTTCCGAACTACAGTTATAACATAGAAACAAAAGTAATCTTGGAGAGGACGGAGAAACCTTATCTTCCTTATTAATATTCGCTCCGGAACTGATAAGCATTCTACCAATTTCAAAATGGTTACTGTAACACGCTTGCTCAAGCGCAAAGCGTCCATTCTAAATAGAAAGTTTAACCAGTGACATAAAGCAACATTGCGTGAAGTACCTCGTCTGCCTCGTTTACATTGACTCCAGTGTCTATAAGTTTTTTCACAAAATCAGCCTTGCCACTACTGCAGGCGAACCCAAAGTGTCCTTTCTAAAGTTTAAAACGCATTTGTTAAGACAAACGCTAACGCAAGTTCTAAAGACAGGATCCCTCAACATACCATTTCAATCTTCCGAATCGTAGACGACAGGATGCCTTTTAGGGTTTCAATTTGCTGCTTAGTTTTCAGAGCGGTTCGAGACTAAGAAGTGGTAGACTATAAGCCGTAATAAAAGAACGCTAAGAATACCCTACATCCTTGTCGACCATTTCTTTTATACGAAAAAGTTTTCTCTAAAAATCAACGGCATACAGTACCAAAATCGTTTTGCAATATTATGCTCTTACTTCTGCGCTACTTGGTTTGCATTGCACTTTCTCGGTCTCTAAAAAGCTACGTTAGCACACTTTGATAACCTTGGAGGCCACTGCACCTTCTAAAGTACTTTTCAACTTTTTCCTACGTAGCCCAGATTCAAGACATTCTTCAGCAATATCAAGAGAATAGTATGCTGACAAGAAACGACTCCGAAACGTCTCTGCGTGACGCTTCGCCGTTTCATTGCAAAAATGCTCGATAGAAGAAAACGCCTTTGTCACCGGCATCAATAATGGTGACTGTCTAAGGAGACGAGACACTTTCACTGGCTCAAGGATGCCGAACTGGATTTCAGCATATGGGTCAATTTGAATGAAGGTTATTAGACCACGAGGATTGTGAAGATCAGAAACAAACTTAATGAAGTCTATACCACTAAGGGTAAGAAGAACGTCACAGCTGCCACGAAGCCTTTCTATCCTTTTACAGCCCAGCAGGCTAGGAAATGCTCTAAGTAGACGCTCTTTCTGAAGCAGAAAGCGCTCCTCGTTGATATTAGGTAGAAAAATTCTAAGAACACATTGAAGTGGAATTTTGATGGTGAGATCAGCTTTTCCCACTTGACGTGTCAATGGCACGCTTAACGGCAGGCCATCAATAAACCGAAACTTAACGTCAACTCGCATTATCCCCTTCTTTACGACATTGCGAATTACGCTCTCAACACCGTTGCGATAGGGCTCAAAATCTTCTTTCAAGGCCTTGTCAATATGGACAAGGATCTCTTCAAGGGAAGATAAGCCGGTGTCTATTAAAACTCCAGAATCTGGGGTAGAGTTCTCCGAAGAAGATTCGCCCATTGAACTCCAAGGAAGAACTTGATCAACATTCGACTTCTTCAGTCTAGTACTTCTGCTGGCACCTTCACGAAAAGAGGCTTTTTGATGGGTCGCAACGAGTGATGTTGATTCCCTTGAGCTATCTGAATCTTGCTCTGTAACGTGGCCGCCTGTCGAGGAGGTCAGAAGACTCAAAAGCTGATCTCCTCCACGAAATTCCTTAAGCGTGGAGCAAAAGACGTCGAATGAAGGTAGAGGAGACTGCATAAGCGTCATCAATAGATGACGAGCACTCTTGCTTTTATCAATGCCAGCGGAACCCAGGCTGTCAATCATCTCCACATACCTACTCGGAGTGAGGAGTTCCTTTGTAAGCATCGAGTCCATCAGATTTTCTGAAATGATGCATGCGAGTGCGGACACGGCTTCGGAAAACACGGGGATGAGACATGTCGACCATTTCGGATCGCTCATTTCGACTCTACAACTATATCTGGAGAGGACAGGCGATGACGAAGAGGAAGACAATTGCAGTACCAAAAACTTGAATCAGCAACTGGCTGAGAACTGCCGAAAGACACGTTGACGTTCTTCTAGAGGGTCGACGGTGAAGAGAGTTTTGCGACTCTGTGACCCGGACTACGCGGCTGACCCGGATTCACAGATTCGTTGTCTCCTGCGGCATTGTCCTCTACTCTTGTTTCATTTTAGGCAGTCGTTGAAGTGCCAATGAGTTGGATGGATTTTTTTCTGGGCGTTGGAGAGAAAAGCTTTTCTTTGGGGATTGACTGGTTCACGCTGAATCGACGACGATGCATGAACAGAACGTGATGCCTTCGCGGAAAGGATTTCCTGCTTTGTCTGTTGATCCTGAGCGGCTATGATTTCTCTCTAACGACGGCTGAAGCCATTATATTTTCCTCCATTTTTTTCTGCCATGCTTATAGGTTTAGACGGTGTACCATCATCGAGTCACATGAATATAACGTGTGTCTTAGCTAATTAAACTCCAGCGAGTCAAGTCAAATGTAAAGTCCGAAAAGGCTGAAGTTTTAGTCATATGTTCAGTCACGGTCAACAATGAAAATTCACTTTGTCTCGCCGGTGACGGCTTCATGCAGTCGAATGTGAGCTAATTGTTCAGGTCCGCTGTTGCATTACCAAAGAACCGTTGGAAAGTTCTCCATGGGCAATTCTGATTCTAGCGTCCACCGTAAGTTTGATTTGTATTGTCGATAAGATCGCCTTATCGTTTCGTACGTGTAGCTTTGACCAGGGCTGTACTCGACGGAGACCTTGCTCGCCTTCAAAAATTAATGAGCAAAACCGAAAACTGGGCGAACGTGAAAGACAGGGTAATAAAAACACTTGCGTGTGGGTGAAGTGGCAAGCAAAAGTAGATTCTTTTTATACGAATTTCCTGTGCCTTTATCGAAATTACAAAATCGTGTGATTTAGAAAATAAAATACACGTGTCGCCTGTTAGACTTTGGACACCTCTACTAGTACGTACGTTGCGTGACTTGCGGAAAAATGTGTTCTGATTTGACTTATAGCAGCATTCAAAAAAGTATAATCTACCTTCAATCGGCAGAGGCTTTATGTTACATACACGTGAGTCATGTATGTTGCAGCTGAGAAGGTATGAACGAATGAAAGTTTACTTAGAAGCAAAGGTTTTTGGAAGTTTTAGCGTGTTTCCTGTACTTGCTATTTTTCTTATGTGTACGTGCGAGGAAGTATAGATAACGTGTTCATATTATGTTATGTTTAGTTTTGGCACTTTTGGTCATCAACCTTCAGCTTGCAACTTTTCCGACGAGAAGAACTGTTCGTCAATCGCCAGTTGCTCTATGGAGTGGCTTTTGGCATCAGAATGGTGAATGCATTTGCCAAATCGAAGTGCGTAACAAAAGTAAACGACTGCAGCAACAGCTCTGACGGGCAGGAATGCTTGCTTCTATATCCTTAATTAATTTAACGCGTTTCCGTGCAACAACGACAACTGCATCTTGTGGCCACAACAGCGCCCAGTGAATTAGCTCTGTGACGGAGATAACTAACGACAGTGACGATTATTCAGACGGTAGCTACAGCCAGTTTCGGTGCGACAACGAAAAATGTAGTCCTAAAAGCCATGCCGTTGCGACGGTGATATCTCTGGCGGGTGAAACCTGTCAAAGGGTTGAGAGTCGTTTCGTAGGGTTAGGGTCGTTAGGTTGGGTTGGGGCTGTTAGGTCGGGTTGGAAGTCGTTCGGTTAATTGGCTTGGAGTCTCTATAGTTGCGATCGACATTCCACAAGCTATATAGCGTGCGTTCGAGTTGCTTTCATATAGCATCTTATATACCATCTTTCTCTGTCTCTTCGGTTCCGTCTTGCCGTACTTTCTTGTTGCGTCTCCTCGCGTTGTCACTCGCAATGAAGCATGCAGGTACAACAGTGCATGGGGCGATTCCCTTCAGTGGGGTAGTGAACAATTGTTGGAACAGCATGTCTAACTTGGAACGCCTGTATCTCCGCTTCTAGTCTGCCTATTGTAATACGGTATTAGTTCAGGCCTTACTTGTAAAAATGGTGCCAACTGCGTCGCTGTACGTTGTTCCGTTTCTTGGCATTGAAGCTCCAAACATGACTAGTTACAGTACCGTTCTTGGAATAAACGAGTCATTTGGGGAACGCTATACTTTTGTGTTTTCCTACAAAGATCTATATATCATTCATAAGCTCAGCTTGTGCCTGATTGTATTGACGTTATGAACGTCCTTATACTACAGCCACTAAATTTAGATGCACCTGTCAACGTGAGAGTATAATTTGGTAATTGACTTAAAGACAATATCTCCACACTTCTAGTAAAAGCTGCGGTAGTTTTTATTTCATGTGGAGTCTCTGGCAGTGTCCCGAATCCTGACAACTTTCACAACTTAATTAATCTTTTGTAGGTCTTAACTTGCTCGCTATCTCTCTGCTAATGGGAACGATGCGACTTGTAGCCGGAGAACGAAGTCTATCTACATGCATTCGTCGCGGCGATTTTCAATGTCTGAATGAACAGTGCATTTCTCGACGTCGCCATTGTGACGGAAACTTTGACTGCGACGATGGCTCAGACGAAAATATCGGATGCAAACGAAGGATAAAACGTTCCCGCTGCCCTTCAGACCCATACCAGTGCGCAAATGGAGAGTGCATTCCATCAATGTACAAGTGCGACGGTGACAACGACTGTGGAGATTTATCAGACGAACAAAACTGTTCTAGCTACTGCCGCCAAGATCCGTCACGGTACTGGTGCAACAAGGACAACCGTTGTATTCATGAACGTTTACGCTGCAACGGTAGAAACGACTGTAATGATTTTTCAGATGAACAGAACTGCTCTACCTTCTGCCGCCAAAATCCGTCGTCGCGGTTTCTGTGCAAGGACAACGATCTGTGCATTTATCGCGTTTATCGCTGTGACGGTAACAACGACTGTGGCGATTCATCAGATGAGCAAAACTGTTCTAGCTACTGCCGTCAAGATCCATCAGTGTTTCAGTGCAAAAATCGCGCTGACTCTTGTATTCTTAAAATGTATCTCTGTGACGGTGACATCGACTGTGACGATGCATCTGATGAGCAAAACTGTTCTAGCTACTGCCGCCAAGATCTATCACGATTTTGGTGCAACAAGTACGGCTCTTGTATTCCTGAAATATATCGCTGTGACGGTGAAAACGACTGTGGCGATTTATCAGATGAACTATGTTGTAATGGGAGCAATAGCAGTCCGATTTGGCATTGCGACGACGGAAGTTGTATTCATCAACGGTACCGTTGCGACGGTGGTTACGACTGCCGGGACTATTCCGACGAGAACAACTGCGGTAATACAATTAATTAATAATGCACATTACTGTAGTTCGCGCTCCTTGTGATCAGATTAGCACAAAGCTTCTATGGCTGAATGGGCTCGCGGAAGCATGATTTAGCAAACGTAAAGTATGGTTCTAAAGTAGTCAAAGTTAGGATGTACTGTGCTCAGACTAACACAGATAGTAATGAAACTATATTTAGTACAATCTGAAAAACTGCGAGAGTATTATATAACCCTAAACCTTATAAATTGAAAATGGAAGATAATCTGCGGATTTTTCATTTTAGGAAATGCAAATATTGTAATTATTGCCGTTCCAACAACTCTCTGTGCAATGATGGCTATGATACTTACTCCTCCAATTGTAATTTTCTGCAAAAAACGTTTCGCCTGCGAATGCACCTGGCAACGTCATACAACCGAAGATCAAATGTCTGTCGCACAAAGTGCCGTTGAAATGCAAAGTTACGCGTCAAATGAACTTCAGGATTCTGACATCGCTGCGGAAATAGGCGACTTGAGCATTTGCCCTACACGTTTAAAAGTAGTGAAAGACATTGGAGAAGGTTGACTGCATGTGAATGAATGGTTCATTTGAGAGATGTTGTTGTGTAGGTAATTTTGGAAGAGTCTACAAATGTCTGTTGGACGGAAGTACTGTTGCCGCAAAATCAGCTAAATCAGGTCCTAGATTCATAGTATGAATACACACATGCAAGTATTGAACGATGTAGGACTAAATGCGCGCGACTTCGTTTTGGAAGCCCTTAGAATGAAAAGCCTTGATCATAAAAATGTTCTGACGTTGATCGGAATTTGCTGTTCACCCAATCCTGAATATGAGCAATACTACAGACCTATGATAGTGTTTCCGTACATGGTTCTACGAGACTTGCGAACATATTTGCGCAAGCAACGATCAGTATACAGTCTCAGTTCTTCAGTGGAGAATGAAGGCGGAGACATGACTATGTCCCGTGATGTAACTTTTGTTGTTTTATACCATTTCATTAATTAAGCTATCGCTTCTAGCTTTTCAGACTCATTCAGTTTGGATATCAAATTGCAAAAGGAATGGAATATTTGACAGGGAAAAGGATACTACATCGAGATTTGGCAGCGCGAAATTGCATGTATGGATCAACGTTTTCATTAATTAATGAGTCACAGAGTGAATGGCTTTAGGGTAAACTGGGATCTTACTATCAAAATCTCCGATTTCGGATTAGCCCGAGCACTAACGGAAGACAAAGACTATTACCGGATTACACAAGGCAAAGTGGGACTTCCGATTCGATGGGTCGCTCTAGAAGGTTTCACAAAAGGAATATTTACAACAAAAAGTGACATAGTAAGTCAGTTAGAGTGCAAACTGGACCTACTGTAATAGTAAGTTCGTGTCTATTCAGTGGTCCTATGGCATTACATTGTGGGAAGTGATGACAATGGGGATGACTCCATATCCCGGTGTTGGCGTCGGTAACCTTGTTCCCCTTCTTCAAGAGGGAATGAGACTCAGCCAACCAAGGCATTGCCCTAATCGAATGTACGCTGCTAACGATCATTGATATCACACTGTTGCTTCAAACATTTTTTCTTTGTTTTCTTATTTAGATTCAAGCTAATGGCTGACTGTTGGTCGGAAAACCCGGAAAAACGACCGTCGTTTCAGCTTTTGGTCAACGACGTCAGTGAGTTCATGTTGGTAACAAAAGCAGCAGAATACACAAGTGTTTAGCAGCCTACAGTGACTTTAGAACTCTCTTACGTTCAAATTAATTTGGGATGCTCTCTGATGTTTAGTTATGGGTTTCGTTTTTTTTGGCATCTTGGTCATAGACTAGAAACCTTGTGCTGCTGAAAATTGAACAAAATAGCCTTACAGTACACATGAATGGCTTCAGACGATTGGCCTTGACGATGGTCCAGCGAATTAATTAGCCGCACTAGACACATATGCATATGATGCAGCTAGACGCCCGATTAACGAACAAAGCTGGAGTTGTAAAGGAAAGGAAAGCTCAGTAGTGATTGCGTTTCCTTGATGCACGACCCTTGGTCAAAAGGGCAAAGGGGCCCCCAAGTGGGGGCCCCGATGTCAAAGCGCCGTCGACTTACGGCTTTCTTTGACAAAAAATGCTGTCTTGCAATTGAGGAGAAGAGAAGAGAGACGTCCAAGCTTCAGCTTCGCTATAGAGAACGCGTTGAGTTCGAGAAAAGGAGCGAAATTGTGCCTGTTGTCGAAAACGATCGAAAGATCGAGAGTGATGATCTGGGGTCCATGATCTGTTTTCGAACTTCTTCTACGGATCGGAAAGAGCACTGCCCGACGAAGCATTTGCATACCTGCCAACCTTTGAACAAGCCAAAAGCGGGAGATTTTTGAGTGCCACGCCCCGAAAAAATTTCTGGTGTGACCAGTCCAAGCTTTTAAAACAATAAATTAAATATTACATCTAATGATCCGGCTAAGTTATAGAAATGAAAGCTAAAGATTGTCCCTGCGTGTGAGTCTCGACGCCCCGCAGTCTGCTCCTCTCCGGTATTGCTTGCAGTACTACTCATATCGGGGTCACGGTACGCTTTCAGTGCCGTAGGAAGATATTTTAGAGAGAGGAGGCTGCGCGCGCAAAAAATTTTCGAGACCACGCCCACATAACGCATTTTTGAGGTTGATTTTTGCTACTTTAGAGTGCTTACTAAATAACTGGATAACCGAATATTTCGCGAATGAACCAAATCTAGGAAAATCCCCAAAGCGGGAGAAAAACTGCTTTTTTTGGAAAGCGGGCGGGAGGCCAATTTTTGCCTCAAAAGCGGGAGTTCTCCCGCTAAAGCGGGAGAGTTGGCAGCTATGCATTTGGTCGAAAAAGAGCGCTGTGACGATGCCTGCAACGTACCGATGCTAGCGTGCGTTGCGTTTCATGCAGAACGCCTTCAGAGAAATCCGAGCGTCCGCGTCTTCTTTTTCGTCTCGCTGCATCGTCACATTATGGTCTAACTCGTCATGAAGCTCGCAGGCAAGGCAGGTGAACCGCTAGGGTGTGATCGCGTCAAGTTCCGGGAAGACCAAGTCTTCACGTACGCGCCAATACGTACACGCTGGGACGCAGGCACCTACACGTAACTTGTCGCACGTTCATCTTCGCGCTGGCCCAAGACCGAGGGTTCTCTTGATCCGCGAAGATTTCTCTAACTACGTCAGTCACTAAATTTAGCACCGCGAGAATGCAGATTATTCATGAGCTCAACCTGAAAGATTCATTCTCGTGGTGAAATAATAATTTTCACGACGATTTTCAATGTACCAAATGGACAGTGCATTTCTCGACGTCATTGTTGGGCGAAAAGGAAGCGGCGTCGGCGATTGCGCGTTACGACCACGGCGGCGTCGCGGGGATCGTCTCGCAGTCGTTTTTGCGTCCTCGCACGCCGTCGATCCGGTTCGAATTGGTCTTTCACGTGAAAGACAGGACGCAGTTCCGCATGCAAGCTAGCGCTTCCATCGATTGTCATATCTATGTAATGCTATGATCATTGATGAGATAGGCAACCAGGCTCGTAACGAGCGAAAAAAGGTAGTCTAGCGTACGAATAGCTTTGCTGCGACGGCGACAACGATTGTGGCGATTTATCAGATGAGCAAAACTGTTCTAGCTACTGCCGCCAAGATCTGTTACGTTTTTCGTGCAACGACGCAAAGTTTTGTATTCCACAAGATTATCGCTGTGACGGTGACAACGACTGTGGAGATTTATCACATGAACAAAACTGTTTCAGCTCATGTCGCCAAAATTTCTCAAGGTTTTGGTGCAAAAATAACAACCGTTGTATTCGCCAAACCAGGCGCTGTAACAATGAGAACGACTGTGGAGATTTTTCAGATGAATTATGCTGTGAGGGGGGAGCTACCAATCAGTTCGCGGTTTGGGCAGTGCGACGACGGAAGTTGTATTCATCGAAACTACCGCTGTGACGGCGACAACGACTGTGGCGACTCTTCAGATGAACGAAATTGTTCTAGCTACTGTCGCCAAGATTCGTCACGTTTCGGGTGCAACAAGAACGGCTCTTGTATTCCTCTAAACTTCAGCTGTAACGTTTTCAATGACTGCGGAAATTTTTCAAATGAGCTCTGCTGCAATAAGAACAGTACGAGCCAGGTTTGGCAGTGCGACGACGGAAGTTGTATTCATCAAAACTACCTCTGCGACGGCGACAACGACTGTGAAGAGTTTTCACATGAATTTTGCTGTGATGAGAGAGCTAACAGCCAGTTCGCGCTTTGGCATTGCGACAATGGAAGTTGTATTAAACAAGACTACCGCTGTGACGGTGACAACGACTATGGCGATTTTTCAGATGAACAAAACTGTCCTAGCTACTGCCGCCAAGATCCTTTACGGTTTTGGTGCAACAAAAACGACTCTTGCATTCCTAAAAACTTCGTCTGTAACGGTTTTAACGACTGTGGCGATTTTTCAGATGAACTGTGCTGTGACGGAAAAATTAGCAGCCAAGATTGGCAGTGCGACGATGGAAGAAGCTGCATTAAGCAAAACTACCGCTGCGACGGCGACAACGATTGTGGCGATTTATCAGATGAAAGAAACTGTTCTAGCTACTGCCGCCAAGAGCCGTTACGATTCTGGTGCAAAAATGACAACCGTTGTATCCATGAAAACAACCTCTGTGACGGTTACAACGACTGTAGTGATGAATCTGATGAACTGTACTGTGATGGGAAAATTAGCAGCCACGTTTGGCAGTGCGACGATGGAAGTTGTATTAAGCAAAAATACCGCTGCGACGGCGACAACGATTGTGGCGACTTATCAGATGAACAAAACTGTTCTAGCTACTGCCTCCAAGAGCCGTCACGGTTTTGGTGCAAAATTGACAACCGTTGTATTTATGAAAAGAACCGCTGTAATGGTTACAACGACTGTAGCGGTGAATCTGATGAATTATGCTGTGATGGGAAGACTGGCAGCCGGGATTGGCATTGCGACGACGGAAGTTGTATCAATAAAAACTACCACTGTGACGGTGAATACGACTGCCAAGACTCTTCAGACGAAAATAACTGCGGTAGGAAAGTACTAGTAATGGGAATCATACCGTAGCTTTGTGATGAACAAAAGGGAACCTCTCTAGTAGTTTCGTGCTCCTTACGATCAGGTAGGAAAAAACCTTTTGGAATTGGCTCAAAATGAAATTGAGCAGAGACAAAGAAAGGTTGTAAAAGAAGTTGTTGTTAGGCCGTATTCTGCTGCAACTGTATATATAAGCCCTTATCTAACAAATCCGTAATATAACCTAATAAGAAATGGAAGAATTGGTGCATGAAAATGCCCACACCTTTCTTCTGAAAATATGAAACACTCGACCAATTTCATTTTTTTAGGAATTGAGAAAATTGTTGTTCCATCGACTCTCTTTGCGTTGATGGTTTTTATACTTACACCTCTAATCGTAATTTGCTGCAGAAAACGCTTCGCCTGCAACTTCCGACGTCGTACGAAAGAAGAACAAACACCTATCACTAACGTTGAAATGCGAACCAGTACGAGCAGCGTTTGGGATTCCGAAATCGTTGCGGAAATAGGCGACTTGGGCGTTTGTCCTACACGTCTAACGGTAGAAAAGGACATTGGAGAAGGTCAATCGACTAAATGATCCGTTTGAAAGATTGTCATGTACAGTACTGTACCTCTTTGTAGGCAATTTCGGAAGAGTCTACAAGTGCCTGTTAAACGGGAATACGGTTGCCGCAAAATCAGCTAAATCAGGTCATAAATTCAATCGAATACTATCCAGGCATATGAAACGCAATTGAACGATATAGGAGTGAATGTGCGTGACTTCATATTTGAAGCCCTTAGAATGAAATGCCTTAGTCATCCAAATGTTATGACATTGATTGGCATTTGCTGGTCGCCCAATCCTGAGCAGGAGCAATACTACAGACCTATGATACTGCTTCCCTATATGGCTTTACAAGACTTGAGAACATACTTGCGAAAGCAACAATCAATTTATGTTCTCAGTTCTCCAGCTGAGGACGCCGGAGACGTGATTATGCCCCGTGACGTAACGTTTGCTGCCAATTCATATTTCATTTTGCGTATTTCTCCGATCATTTTAGCTTTTCAGACTTATTCAGTTTGGATATCAAGTTGCAAAAGGAATGGAATATTTGACCGGAAAAATGATATTACATCGAGATTTGGCAGCGCGAAATTGCATGTATTAATTAATGTTTTAATCGCACTTACAATATAATTTACGTATTTAATGGTTTTAGGGTAGACTGGGATCTCGCTATCAAAATATCCGATTTTGGGTTAGCCCGAGCATTGGAAGATGACGAGGACTATTACCGGATTACACCAGGCAAAGTTGGACTTCCGATTCGCTGGGCTGCTCTAGAAGGTCTAACAGAAGGAATATTTACTACAAAAAGTGACGTTGTGAGTCAGTTAGAGCGCAAACTCGACCTATTGAAGTAACGTTGTCTCCTTATGTGCAGTGGTCATATGGCATTACGTTGTGGGAAGTGATGACAATGGGAATGACGCCATATCCCGGTGTTGGTGTCGCTAACCTTGTTCCGCTCCTTCAAGAAGGAATGCGACTCAGCCAACCTAAGCATTGTCCTCATCAAATGTACAGTACAGTACTAACGATCATTGATATGCCGCCGTTGCATCAAATATTTGTTTGTCTAATGTAGGTTCAATATAATGGCTGACTGTTGGTTGAAAAACCCAGAAGAGCGTCCCTCGTTTCAGGTATTGGTCAACGAAATCAGTGAACTTATTTTGGCAAACAAAGCAGCAGAATACACAAGATTTTAGAAGCCTACAGTGACACTGAACTCCCTTAGCTATTATTCTAGGCCTTACAGTTCTCTCTTTAGTTACGGTGTCGTTCGCGCTGATATCATATTTATAGACTAGAAACCTTGTTCTGCTGAAACTTGAATAAAAGTATTTAGGAAAGACTTGCAGTAGCGTATATCCCACGAAACAATTCGAAGCTATTGAAGCCTACGTTTTGAAACGGCTTCATCCGTTGCCTGTCTTCTTCCCTTGACTACCTCCTCAAGTGTTTGAAGACAACTATTATGCATGCCGAGACATCGAATAAAAAATATTCCAAGTTCCTGAATGCCTCTAATCAGAGACAATGGTGCTTATGAGGAAGTACTAGACCCTGGTTGGATTGCTGCCCTAATCAATTGGATCCTTGCTGGTCTATGCAGAGATAAAAGATCTCTGGTCTATGTACGTGCGCTGGCCTCGGTGGCTAATATATTGCCTTATTCCAAAGTCAGCAGAAAGAGCCTTATGGTCACAGATACGGAAATTAAAAGGGACAACCAACACGATGACCGTATACGATAGAACGCCCACGCGACTAATTCCGTCTTAATTCCACGTTAGCGTGAGGCATGTTGAGTCCTCTATTTGGATGGGAGGCCCCTTTCGGTCGCGGAGTAGTTTTCTTTGCTAGAATGACGCCTTTTGAGCTTCAGACGCGCTCATCATATCAGCAGAATTATTGGCACAGGATATGCCAACAGCTCAGCGATCTTACTTTACCTTACGCATCGGTCGAGAACGAGTTCCGCGGTTGCTAGGGCTCTTGAGCGTCGCTCAACGACGTCAGTCTCCTCTCTCCGTGCCCTGCTCCAGAATACGATCTCCTGCTCCATGCGTTTTCTTCGACTAGCGCACTTTATAACGAGCTGATCAACCGGTGCTACAAAAAGGAACCAGCCCAACTGCGAAGTCCTTTCGACACGCTTTTGAGTTCGCTGATCTCGTTTGCTCGAAGAGAGTTCAAGGCTGCGGCAAATCTCTGATTTGTTTGAGAAATCCGGGGCATGCATGACGCCGTTTCGCCAAGAAGATCGACTGTACACGATCCTTAGGAATTTCTAAATAATTGGCTTCAATTTGTAAGTTGTATACGAGATTTGTGAGTAGGCCTTCCACCTCTGTAGTGCGATCTTCGAATTTCGATCTTTTACGTAAACGACTTGGTTTATGTAGACTAGGATTCCCTTCCTTGACGTCTACGGCCATACCACGTTGAAAGCACCGGTTCTCGTCCGATCACCGAAGTTAAGCAACGTAGGGCCCGGATAGTACTTGGATGGGAGACCGCCTGGGAACACCGGGTGCTGTAGACTTTTTTTCTAAGATCTTATTTCTTCTTTCCGAAATTGAGTGTCGTTCGTTTGTCGTTGACACTGGCGGCACATTTATTGAGGCGGGACGAAATTGTATGGGCTAAATGAACACGTGTAAAGCAGTTTTGCAGTTGGGAAGAGGAGCTTTGACTTTGGCGGTCATGGCCATAGATACTAGTATCTATGATTTGACCAACTCAGCTTAATTAATTAATTAAACGTGACATGTCGCTAATTTGCCTCAATCCTAACACTGTTGGAGACAACCTAAAATACTTTTATCAAAATTACAAAATCAGAAAATAAAATATGCCGATTAGTAACGTTCCCCATAATACCACGAAAAAAGTAAACGTACATAAAATGAAAAAATCAAACGCTTTGGTTGTGAGACTTTACTAACAAATGCATTAGTAAGTGTAAAAGCACTAAAAATGATAGGTGCAAAAGTGTAAAAGAAGAGGTGTAAAAGTGTGAGGGGAGACGCTTATGTAAACTGATGCGAGGAAAGGGTCGTACTAAATAAAATACCTGAGTGGGCCCTCTGCACCTGAAAAGCCTATAAAAGCATGAAGAGTTATTCTTCGATCGTGCATACCAGTTTCTTAATTTTTACCTGGAAAGACTTCAGCAACTTGAGTGGTGTACCCTTCTTCCATCATCGCTTTGATCAGATGTCTTCGGATGGCGCAGTTGCCATGACGATCACTCCACTCATCTAGCATCGTCAAGGCGCGATCGCGGTTGTCTCCCTTGCTACTTTCTATCTCGTTTAAAATGTCATTCTGAAAGCCTAACGCTCTTCCTATGTGACGCCACACAGCTTGAATTAGTTTTGAAACTTTCATCCTTTCCCCGTCAGTGACAGGTGCGTCGAGATGCAACTCTAAGTAAAAAAATATTTACAACTTGATCGTAGCCTATAGACAATCGCGGCGACTTACGTGATGCGGACGAAGTGTACAAACTGTCGGCTAAAAGCCGGCTAAGTCGTCCTGCAAGTGAAAGAGAACGTGAAAAAGAAGACAGTGCAACGGTTTATAGATCTCTCTTACTTGTCGCGATGGTAGAGGGGGCATTAGCTTCAAGGAAAGCCAAATCTTTCCTGGCGGCTTTTTCCTGAAAAGGAGATAATTACGAGATACATGTTCATCACTGGCTATCTTTGCATTTACTTCTTCCAAAGAAAACTCCAGGGAGCCACAATCGTGAAGAATAACAAGCAGGTACAGCAAGCTCAACTCCCGAGCCGAGTCAACAAAACTCTTTATCGTAGCGTCCAGATTATTACTCCAAAGACTCAGAAATTGCTCAGCAGATTTGCACTGATATCTATCAACGGTCGAAAAGCCAGGCAAACGCCTAGCCAATGCTGATCTCCCTTCGGGATCCTTATCAAGACATTCACAAAGAGCGTGGCGAGCTTCGTAAGGAACAAAAGCAAAATGATCGTCGGGAAGAGCTAGGAGGTCTTCCAAAGAGTCTTTCACTTCATTGCCGCTGCTGACTGTCGCGCTTGAGTACCGGGAAATCCTGGTGATCCTTTCAATAGTCTCTGATTTGTGAGCGCAAGGGAAGTCTTTGTGCTTCTTCATATCGGCGCAGCTTATGTAGAAAAGACTAAACCGAAAACTTTTCTCTTGAAGAACTCTCGTTCCTATTGCCATTAGATCCGACAGGTGTTTCTTGCACTGCCCTTGGGAATGCGGAGGACCACGTACAATGAAATCAATCGCTTTTTCGACATCCCTAACTACAACCATTCCTTCAACCGAATAACGGTTGATTGTCTGTTCAATTGCAAGGCCACAATGCCAAACAATTATTTGCAATGTATGAAAACACGGAGCGTTCCGTGCGTTTAGCTGAATTAACGGCATAATTTCTGGAGGTATAACATCGGCTATTTCTTCGCTCATCAAGCGACGTCCGACGTAAACTGTCATTAGACGATTTTCACGCCACACGTGAGGCGGAAAGTCCTTTTGAATTAGAGCAGGAAAAAAGTAGCAACTGGCTTGTTCGTCAGCCGGATAGCATAATTCTAAGGAACAGAGAAGTTGGATCATGATGCGAGAAAGTTTCGTCGTTTCAGTCTTTTCAAAAAATTTTTGAATCGATTCTCTACTAGCTGTTCCAGTATCAAAATGAATTGGTGAATTGCTGGAAGATATAGAAAACAGCGAATTGATACCTCTTCGACACAGCCACGGAAGATCTATAACGATGGTGTCGTCAATAACTAGAATCTGAAGATGCACTTATCTCAATGAATAATCAACCCCTTTATAATTACCTCTCCTGTCGCTTGCAAAAATGAGACAAGAAGATCTTGATCCCTCTCTGAAAGTCCAGCACAGACACTCTCCACGGCAAGCTTTTTAAACAGTTTAGCATCAATACACCGAATAGGAGGGAAATCGCTCAGCTGCAAAAAAATACAATAATCCGCTGGCTTTTATGAATAGTGATTAGCTTGCCTCGTTACTATTAGGAACAATTCTTTTCAAGGCACGAAAAACGTTTTGACGTAAATTTTGAGTAAGGCGATACCTGGACGAGGCCGCCAAAACGAGATTGCCAAATTTGCGAAAAATTGTCGGTGATGCGCTGGCAGATTTTGGATTCCGCAGAATAGGAAGAAACGTCTGCTGAACTGTTTCGAATATAGCTGGGACGCTCTTTGCAGCCTACATGGAATGATAGCATAAACCAAGAGAAGAAGACATCTGTTGTGATTACATTGAAGAGGTGATGGTGTGCTAGACGAAGACCGCTCAAATCCAAATCATCGATTGAGCCAGAGGAAAAGGCAAGAGTAATAACAAACCACTGATTAAATTCGGCACGAAGATATGTAACAAGACGTTTCTGCAATTCTCTCGAAAAATAGCTACCATATACTACAATGCACGCTTTCTCAGGAAGACGAACGCAGCGTTTAACGAATGACAACAAATAGTGACTTAGCCTTCTATGCTCCTCTTCACTTTGAGTTAGATCAACAACTAGAAGGAAGATTGTCGAAGATGAGGAAAAAAGTTGCTTGTGCATTTTGTGAAAGAACGGCTGCCCAGCGAAATCGACAACGACGATCTTATCTGCGTAGGAGGTCTCCACAGCGGTGATTTCAACACCGATCTTCTGAGACGCATAATTAGCATGCAGAGATTGTACCAGAGTAGTTCTTCGAGCTTCAGCCTTGCCAATAACACAAATCATAACTTGGTTCGACTTTACTGTGCCTTGTGCGTAACGCTCTCGATACTGGTATTGAGCCTTGCATACGTAAAAAGACACGCAGTATCGTCATTGAAAGAAACCCGCGCCAGCAAAGTATACTTACCCAAAAGCAAAGCAAAACCTCTTTGAGTTCTGTCGGACAAGGCAGTTCGTGTGAAAAACGCCCATTCTAAAGAAACTATGAGTAGGTAGCAAAAAAGGCTCTATAGTCCTACTTCGTCACGAAGAGCGGCAAGACCAGGTGATTGAGAGAGGATCATCTTGACGATATTGAGAGCATCACTCGAGATTTCTCTCACCAAAGTATGTTGCCGTATAATGGTTTCTACAACTGGCTGGTAGCACTGTATATGTATGTCAACGTAAGCTCTCTCTATACATCTCTCTCTAACTCTCTCGCTTCTTACATAGGAATCGAGCCTTATTGAAGAATTCATGAGCAGTGTGCCAATAGAATAATGACTGTGAGAGCAAGCGCAAAGTAACGCGCTCTTCCCCAACTGAAAAAGGTAATAGAAGTACGAAACGCAGACCAGCACTTGAAATCAGAAAAACCTGGTTACGAGAATTCGGGTTGCAACCATTTTCTAAAAGCAATTCCACCAAGTTCGACTGTCCTGAAGAACACGCTACAGGAAGCAAAGGATCGCAACCAATCTTGAAGAGAAGACAAAATACTGCAATTAAGAAACCTCTGAAACAGTTCATCAAAAACCTTGACTGAAAGGTTGACGTCTCCTCCGGCATTGATCAGTAATTTAGCAAGTTCAAAATGACCGCCACTACACGCTGACGCCAAAGGAGAGCGCCTAATCTAAAGTTTGCAATGCATTTATTCAAAAATAAGCTAACAGAAAATTTACTTTGTTGGCTTGATTGACGTTGGCTCTCGAAGCAATCAGTAATCTTGCAATTTCTATGTTACCTTTCTCACAGGCTGCTAACAATGGAAATCTTCCGAACTACAGTTATAACATAGAAACAAAAGTAATCTTGGAGAGGACGGAGAAACCTTATCTTCCTTATTAATATTCGCTCCGGAACTGATAAGCATTCTACCAATTTCAAAATGGTTACTGTAACACGCTTGCTCAAGCGCAAAGCGTCCATTCTAAATAGAAAGTTTAACCAGTGACATAAAGCAACATTGCGTGAAGTACCTCGTCTGCCTCGTTTACATTGACTCCAGTGTCTATAAGTTTTTTCACAAAATCAGCCTTGCCACTACTGCAGGCGAACCCAAAGTGTCCTTTCTAAAGTTTAAAACGCATTTGTTAAGACAAACGCTAACGCAAGTTCTAAAGACAGGATCCCTCAACATACCATTTCAATCTTCCGAATCGTAGACGACAGGATGCCTTTTAGGGTTTCAATTTGCTGCTTAGTTTTCAGAGCGGTTCGAGACTAAGAAGTGGTAGACTATAAGCCGTAATAAAAGAACGCTAAGAATACCCTACATCCTTGTCGACCATTTCTTTTATACGAAAAAGTTTTCTCTAAAAATCAACGGCATACAGTACCAAAATCGTTTTGCAATATTATGCTCTTACTTCTGCGCTACTTGGTTTGCATTGCACTTTCTCGGTCTCTAAAAAGCTACGTTAGCACACTTTGATAACCTTGGAGGCCACTGCACCTTCTAAAGTACTTTTCAACTTTTTCCTACGTAGCCCAGATTCAAGACATTCTTCAGCAATATCAAGAGAATAGTATGCTGACAAGAAACGACTCCGAAACGTCTCTGCGTGACGCTTCGCCGTTTCATTGCAAAAATGCTCGATAGAAGAAAACGCCTTTGTCACCGGCATCAATAATGGTGACTGTCTAAGGAGACGAGACACTTTCACTGGCTCAAGGATGCCGAACTGGATTTCAGCATATGGGTCAATTTGAATGAAGGTTATTAGACCACGAGGATTGTGAAGATCAGAAACAAACTTAATGAAGTCTATACCACTAAGGGTAAGAAGAACGTCACAGCTGCCACGAAGCCTTTCTATCCTTTTACAGCCCAGCAGGCTAGGAAATGCTCTAAGTAGACGCTCTTTCTGAAGCAGAAAGCGCTCCTCGTTGATATTAGGTAGAAAAATTCTAAGAACACATTGAAGTGGAATTTTGATGGTGAGATCAGCTTTTCCCACTTGACGTGTCAATGGCACGCTTAACGGCAGGCCATCAATAAACCGAAACTTAACGTCAACTCGCATTATCCCCTTCTTTACGACATTGCGAATTACGCTCTCAACACCGTTGCGATAGGGCTCAAAATCTTCTTTCAAGGCCTTGTCAATATGGACAAGGATCTCTTCAAGGGAAGATAAGCCGGTGTCTATTAAAACTCCAGAATCTGGGGTAGAGTTCTCCGAAGAAGATTCGCCCATTGAACTCCAAGGAAGAACTTGATCAACATTCGACTTCTTCAGTCTAGTACTTCTGCTGGCACCTTCACGAAAAGAGGCTTTTTGATGGGTCGCAACGAGTGATGTTGATTCCCTTGAGCTATCTGAATCTTGCTCTGTAACGTGGCCGCCTGTCGAGGAGGTCAGAAGACTCAAAAGCTGATCTCCTCCACGAAATTCCTTAAGCGTGGAGCAAAAGACGTCGAATGAAGGTAGAGGAGACTGCATAAGCGTCATCAATAGATGACGAGCACTCTTGCTTTTATCAATGCCAGCGGAACCCAGGCTGTCAATCATCTCCACATACCTACTCGGAGTGAGGAGTTCCTTTGTAAGCATCGAGTCCATCAGATTTTCTGAAATGATGCATGCGAGTGCGGACACGGCTTCGGAAAACACGGGGATGAGACATGTCGACCATTTCGGATCGCTCATTTCGACTCTACAACTATATCTGGAGAGGACAGGCGATGACGAAGAGGAAGACAATTGCAGTACCAAAAACTTGAATCAGCAACTGGCTGAGAACTGCCGAAAGACACGTTGACGTTCTTCTAGAGGGTCGACGGTGAAGAGAGTTTTGCGACTCTGTGACCCGGACTACGCGGCTGACCCGGATTCACAGATTCGTTGTCTCCTGCGGCATTGTCCTCTACTCTTGTTTCATTTTAGGCAGTCGTTGAAGTGCCAATGAGTTGGATGGATTTTTTTCTGGGCGTTGGAGAGAAAAGCTTTTCTTTGGGGATTGACTGGTTCACGCTGAATCGACGACGATGCATGAACAGAACGTGATGCCTTCGCGGAAAGGATTTCCTGCTTTGTCTGTTGATCCTGAGCGGCTATGATTTCTCTCTAACGACGGCTGAAGCCATTATATTTTCCTCCATTTTTTTCTGCCATGCTTATAGGTTTAGACGGTGTACCATCATCGAGTCACATGAATATAACGTGTGTCTTAGCTAATTAAACTCCAGCGAGTCAAGTCAAATGTAAAGTCCGAAAAGGCTGAAGTTTTAGTCATATGTTCAGTCACGGTCAACAATGAAAATTCACTTTGTCTCGCCGGTGACGGCTTCATGCAGTCGAATGTGAGCTAATTGTTCAGGTCCGCTGTTGCATTACCAAAGAACCGTTGGAAAGTTCTCCATGGGCAATTCTGATTCTAGCGTCCACCGTAAGTTTGATTTGTATTGTCGATAAGATCGCCTTATCGTTTCGTACGTGTAGCTTTGACCAGGGCTGTACTCGACGGAGACCTTGCTCGCCTTCAAAAATTAATGAGCAAAACCGAAAACTGGGCGAACGTGAAAGACAGGGTAATAAAAACACTTGCGTGTGGGTGAAGTGGCAAGCAAAAGTAGATTCTTTTTATACGAATTTCCTGTGCCTTTATCGAAATTACAAAATCGTGTGATTTAGAAAATAAAATACACGTGTCGCCTGTTAGACTTTGGACACCTCTACTAGTACGTACGTTGCGTGACTTGCGGAAAAATGTGTTCTGATTTGACTTATAGCAGCATTCAAAAAAGTATAATCTACCTTCAATCGGCAGAGGCTTTATGTTACATACACGTGAGTCATGTATGTTGCAGCTGAGAAGGTATGAACGAATGAAAGTTTACTTAGAAGCAAAGGTTTTTGGAAGTTTTAGCGTGTTTCCTGTACTTGCTATTTTTCTTATGTGTACGTGCGAGGAAGTATAGATAACGTGTTCATATTATGTTATGTTTAGTTTTGGCACTTTTGGTCATCAACCTTCAGCTTGCAACTTTTCCGACGAGAAGAACTGTTCGTCAATCGCCAGTTGCTCTATGGAGTGGCTTTTGGCATCAGAATGGTGAATGCATTTGCCAAATCGAAGTGCGTAACAAAAGTAAACGACTGCAGCAACAGCTCTGACGGGCAGGAATGCTTGCTTCTATATCCTTAATTAATTTAACGCGTTTCCGTGCAACAACGACAACTGCATCTTGTGGCCACAACAGCGCCCAGTGAATTAGCTCTGTGACGGAGATAACTAACGACAGTGACGATTATTCAGACGGTAGCTACAGCCAGTTTCGGTGCGACAACGAAAAATGTAGTCCTAAAAGCCATGCCGTTGCGACGGTGATATCTCTGGCGGGTGAAACCTGTCAAAGGGTTGAGAGTCGTTTCGTAGGGTTAGGGTCGTTAGGTTGGGTTGGGGCTGTTAGGTCGGGTTGGAAGTCGTTCGGTTAATTGGCTTGGAGTCTCTATAGTTGCGATCGACATTCCACAAGCTATATAGCGTGCGTTCGAGTTGCTTTCATATAGCATCTTATATACCATCTTTCTCTGTCTCTTCGGTTCCGTCTTGCCGTACTTTCTTGTTGCGTCTCCTCGCGTTGTCACTCGCAATGAAGCATGCAGGTACAACAGTGCATGGGGCGATTCCCTTCAGTGGGGTAGTGAACAATTGTTGGAACAGCATGTCTAACTTGGAACGCCTGTATCTCCGCTTCTAGTCTGCCTATTGTAATACGGTATTAGTTCAGGCCTTACTTGTAAAAATGGTGCCAACTGCGTCGCTGTACGTTGTTCCGTTTCTTGGCATTGAAGCTCCAAACATGACTAGTTACAGTACCGTTCTTGGAATAAACGAGTCATTTGGGGAACGCTATACTTTTGTGTTTTCCTACAAAGATCTATATATCATTCATAAGCTCAGCTTGTGCCTGATTGTATTGACGTTATGAACGTCCTTATACTACAGCCACTAAATTTAGATGCACCTGTCAACGTGAGAGTATAATTTGGTAATTGACTTAAAGACAATATCTCCACACTTCTAGTAAAAGCTGCGGTAGTTTTTATTTCATGTGGAGTCTCTGGCAGTGTCCCGAATCCTGACAACTTTCACAACTTAATTAATCTTTTGTAGGTCTTAACTTGCTCGCTATCTCTCTGCTAATGGGAACGATGCGACTTGTAGCCGGAGAACGAAGTCTATCTACATGCATTCGTCGCGGCGATTTTCAATGTCTGAATGAACAGTGCATTTCTCGACGTCGCCATTGTGACGGAAACTTTGACTGCGACGATGGCTCAGACGAAAATATCGGATGCAAACGAAGGATAAAACGTTCCCGCTGCCCTTCAGACCCATACCAGTGCGCAAATGGAGAGTGCATTCCATCAATGTACAAGTGCGACGGTGACAACGACTGTGGAGATTTATCAGACGAACAAAACTGTTCTAGCTACTGCCGCCAAGATCCGTCACGGTACTGGTGCAACAAGGACAACCGTTGTATTCATGAACGTTTACGCTGCAACGGTAGAAACGACTGTAATGATTTTTCAGATGAACAGAACTGCTCTACCTTCTGCCGCCAAAATCCGTCGTCGCGGTTTCTGTGCAAGGACAACGATCTGTGCATTTATCGCGTTTATCGCTGTGACGGTAACAACGACTGTGGCGATTCATCAGATGAGCAAAACTGTTCTAGCTACTGCCGTCAAGATCCATCAGTGTTTCAGTGCAAAAATCGCGCTGACTCTTGTATTCTTAAAATGTATCTCTGTGACGGTGACATCGACTGTGACGATGCATCTGATGAGCAAAACTGTTCTAGCTACTGCCGCCAAGATCTATCACGATTTTGGTGCAACAAGTACGGCTCTTGTATTCCTGAAATATATCGCTGTGACGGTGAAAACGACTGTGGCGATTTATCAGATGAACTATGTTGTAATGGGAGCAATAGCAGTCCGATTTGGCATTGCGACGACGGAAGTTGTATTCATCAACGGTACCGTTGCGACGGTGGTTACGACTGCCGGGACTATTCCGACGAGAACAACTGCGGTAATACAATTAATTAATAATGCACATTACTGTAGTTCGCGCTCCTTGTGATCAGATTAGCACAAAGCTTCTATGGCTGAATGGGCTCGCGGAAGCATGATTTAGCAAACGTAAAGTATGGTTCTAAAGTAGTCAAAGTTAGGATGTACTGTGCTCAGACTAACACAGATAGTAATGAAACTATATTTAGTACAATCTGAAAAACTGCGAGAGTATTATATAACCCTAAACCTTATAAATTGAAAATGGAAGATAATCTGCGGATTTTTCATTTTAGGAAATGCAAATATTGTAATTATTGCCGTTCCAACAACTCTCTGTGCAATGATGGCTATGATACTTACTCCTCCAATTGTAATTTTCTGCAAAAAACGTTTCGCCTGCGAATGCACCTGGCAACGTCATACAACCGAAGATCAAATGTCTGTCGCACAAAGTGCCGTTGAAATGCAAAGTTACGCGTCAAATGAACTTCAGGATTCTGACATCGCTGCGGAAATAGGCGACTTGAGCATTTGCCCTACACGTTTAAAAGTAGTGAAAGACATTGGAGAAGGTTGACTGCATGTGAATGTATGGTTCATTTGAGAGATGTTGTTGTGTAGGTAATTTTGGAAGAGTCTACAAATGTCTGTTGGACGGAAGTACTGTTGCCGCAAAATCAGCTAAATCAGGTCCTAGATTCATAGTATGAATACACACATGCAAGTATTGAACGATGTAGGACTAAATGCGCGCGACTTCGTTTTGGAAGCCCTTAGAATGAGACGCATAATTAGCATGCAGAGATTGTACCAGAGTAGTTCTTCGAGCTTCAGCCTTGCCAATAACACAAATCATAACTTGGTTCGACTTTACTGTGCCTTGTGCGTAACGCTCTCGATACTGGTATTGAGCCTTGCATACGTAAAAAGACACGCAGTATCGTCATTGAAAGAAACCCGCGCCAGCAAAGTATACTTACCCAAAAGCAAAGCAAAACCTCTTTGAGTTCTGTCGGACAAGGCAGTTCGTGTGAAAAACGCCCATTCTAAAGAAACTATGAGTAGGTAGCAATAAAGGCTCTAGTCCTACTTCGTCACGAAGAGCGGCAAGACCAGGTGATCGAGAGAGGATCATCTTGACGATATTGAGAGCATCACTCGAGATTTCTCTCACCAAAGTATGTTGCCGTATAATGGTTTCTACAACTGGCTGGAAGCACTGTATATGTATATCGACGTAAGCTCTCTCTCTATAACTCTCGCTAACTCTCTCGCTTCTTACACAGGAATCGGGGCTTATTGAGGAATTCATGAGCAGTGTGCCAATAGAATAATGACTGTGAGTGCAAGCGCAAAGTAACGCGCTCCTCCCCAACTGAGAAAGGTAAAATGTACTTTATAAACTTAGACCAACACTTAGAAATCAGAAAAACCTGGTTACGAGAATTCGGGTTGCAACCCTTTTCTAAAAGCAATTCCACCAAGTTGGACTGTCCTAAAGAACACGCTACAGGAAGCAAAGGATCGCAACCAATCTTGAAGAGAAGACAAAATACTGCAATTAAGAAACCTCTGAAACAGTACATAAAAACCTCGTCTGAAAGGTTGACGTCTCCCCCGGCATTAATCAGTAATTTAGCAAGTTCAAAATGACCGCCACTACACGCTGACGCCAAAGCAAAGCGCCTAATCTAAAGTTTGCAATGCATTTATTCAAAAATAAGTTGACAGAAAATTTACTTTGTTGGCTTGATTGACGTTGGCTCTCGAAGCAATCAGTAATCTTGCAATTTCTATGTTGCCTTTCTCACAGGCTGCTAACAGTGGAAATCTTCCGAACTACATTTATAACGTAGAAATAAAAGCTAGTAGTCTTGTCGAAGACGCAGAAACCTTATCTTCCTTATTAATATTCGCTCCGGAGTTGATAAGCATTCTACCAATTTCAAAATGGTTACTATGACATGCTTTCTCCAGCGCAAAGCGTCCATTCTAAATACAAAGTTTCAACCAGTGACATAAAGCAACATTGCGTGAAGTACCTCGTCTGCCTCGTTTACATTGACTCCAGTGTCTATAAGTTTTTTGACAAAATCAGCATTACCACTACTGCAGGCAAACCCAAAGTGTCTTTTCTATATAACGTTTCAAACGCATTTGTTAAGACAAACGCTAGCGCAAGCTCTAAAGACAGGATCCCTCAACATACCATTTCAATCTTTCGAATCGTAGACGACAGGATGCCTTTTAGGGATGCCATTTGCTGCTTAGTTTTTAGAGCTGTTCGAGACTAAGAAGTGGTGGAATATAAGCCGTAATAAAAGAACGCTAAGAATACCCTACATCCTTGTCGACCATTTCTTTGATACGAAAAAGTTTTTTCTAAAAATCAACAGCATACAGTACCAAAATCGTTTTCCAATATTATGCACTTACTTCTGCGCTACTTGGTTTGCATTGCACCTTCTCGGTCTCTAAACAGCTACGTTAGCCCACTTTGAGAACCTTGGAGGCCACTGCACCTTCTAAAGTACTTTTCAACTTTTTTCCGCGTAGTCCAGATTCAAGACATCCTTCAGCGATACCAAGAGAATAGTATGCTGACAGGAAACGGTTTCGAAACGTCTCTGCGTGACGCTTCGCCGTTTCATTGCAAAAATGCTCGATAGAAGAAAACGCCTTTGTCACCGGCATCAATAATGATGACTGTCTAAGGAGACGAGACACTTTCACTGGCTGAAGGATGCCGAACTGGATTTCAGCATATGGGTCAATTTGAATGAAGGTTATTAGACCCCGAGGATTGTGAAGATCAGAAACAAACTTAATCAAGTCTATACCACTAAGGGTAAGAAGAACTTCACAGCTGCCAGGAAGCTTTTCCATCCTTTTACAGCCCAGCAGGCTAGGAACTGTTCTAAGTAGACGCTCTTTCTGAAACAGAAAGCGCTCCTCGTCGATTGTAGGTAGAAAAATTCTTAGAACACATTGAAGTGGAATTCTGAGGGTGGGATCACCTTTTCCCACTTGATGTGTCAATAGCATGCTAAACGGCAGGCCATCAATAAACCGAAACTTAACGTCAACTCGCATCATCCCCTTCTTTGCGACATCGCAAATTACGCTCTCGACACCGTTGCGGTAGGGTTCGAAATCTTCTTTCAAGGCCTTGTCAATATGGACAAGGACCTCTTCAAGGGAAGATGAGACGGTGTCTATTGAAACTCCAGAATCTGGGCCACAGTTCTCCGAAGAAGATTCGCCCATTGAACTCCAACGAAGAACTTGATCACTATTCGATTTCTTCAGTTTAGTACTTCTCGACCATTTCGGATCGCTCATTTCGACTCTACAACTAGATATATCTCGATAACAATCCTGTAGTCGGCCGGAAGAGGGCGTAACCTGCCAAAAGTGATAAGCGCCTGCAAATGTCTTGCAAGTGAGGACAGGCGATGACGAAGAGGACGACGATAACGAAGACTTGGATCAGCAACTGGCTGAGAACTGCTGAGAACCGCCGAAAGACACGTTGACGACTCAGACGTTCGTCTAGAGGGTCGACGGCGAAAAGAGTTTTGCGACGCTGTGACCCGGACTAACGGCTGTCCCCGGATTCGCAGATTCGTTTTTTTCCTGCGAAATGGTGATGAGTTCATCCGAATTTTATCCGTGCGGCATGTTCTCTACTCTTGTTGTGTTTTAGGCAGTCGTTGAAGTGTCAATGGGTTGGATGGATTTTTTCTGGGCGCTGGAGAGGCTTCGACATCGCGGCTCGTTTTCTAAAGAGACAAAGCAAGCATAGAGAAAAGCTTTCTTTGCGGATTGACTATCATAACTGCTCATAGAGACTGGCTCAAGCTGAATCGACGACTACGATACATGGTATTAGGCCTACATACTGACACGAACAGCGTATGTAAATTGAGAGCAAACAAGGAGCATTTGCGCTATTAGTCGAAAGCCAGTTTTGGCTCATTTTTGCGACTGAGGATATTCTTCAATTATTATACGTGAAACAGAATTCCATCCGGAATGACGATCGGATGTTCCATAACTGGGGCAGTTTCCCACATGAACGGCTACTCTTATTAGTCCGGATGGAATGTTCTCACAAAGTCCTTCTATTTGGCGAGGTCGATGAACGTAAGATTTGATATCGACATACACGACGCCTTCAATTGCCATGGGTCCCGAACATTCCGCTCCATCAAAAGTGAAGTACCAACGTCCACAACAGTCACCATTAGAACAGTGTAGTCTCATATCGGCAGCGTACATTACTCTGAGAGCGGTAGACGAGTCATATTTTTTAAAAACGCATTCCTAATTTAAAGCAATTTAACGCGTATATTAAGATTATTGATAGACTACCTGTATAAGACCTGTGTCTTTTGCATCTTCTCTTCTCCAGACGTACTGCTTCCAGTTTATTGAATGAACGGTACCGTTTTCTCCTTGAGGTCCGGGATCACCCAAGTTTCCTTTTTGTCCGATTCCAATTGGTCCCCGTTCTCCCAAATTTCCCTTTGGACCCATCTTTCCCGTTGCTCCTTTGTCACCTTTAGCGCCCTTTGTTCCGTCGTTTCCTTTTTGTCCTTGCAAACCGTTTCTTCCTGGCAATCCGTTTTGCCCTGGAGTTCCCGGAATTCCTGGAATTCCAGAGCAGACACCGGCGGAGCCCTTATTTAATAAAGATGGGCTTACTTTATTAGTTAAGCTCAATGAGTCGTACACACTATCAACCTGATCTGTTTTGGGGGAATTTCCTTTGACAGAGTAGAGAGATAGTATCAGAGCAGCAAGAAAACAATGAAAACTTGTTTCCATTTTCATTTTGTAGCTTTGGCTATTGAAGCTGTTTGTTTCTACATTCATCCTTACCCGTTTATATAGATCGCACAGAAAACGGTTATGATGTCAACTCCGGGCCGGGAAACGGAGATTTGAATGCTGACGTCTTTACCGTCTTTTGTACTCTCTTACGACATCTGATTCGCCTTCTTAGGTGTAAACACAGACCATAAAAGGAAGAGTTCTATGCTTGTTTACCGATCTTCTCCGTTGTGCTGTGGAGGAGGATGCAAAAATCATCTAAATATAGCAGAGTACGTAATGAACGATGCAATCGACATTGATCTGTGAGGCGGTATAGAGAGCAGCAAATACACAAATATTTTATTTAACGTTTATTTATTTCTGTTTGAGCGGGCTCCAACAATTTTAATACAGGAACTGACAACAAGTCTACAGAAGCATATAACAATCTGGTTGCCCAAGGACTCTGTTTTAAATGATCCGGTAGAAGATTGTCAGCCATGCAAGAGCACAGACTACCTTTGCAGTCTTGCGAGGATATCGTTTGCATTTCGCAGTCGTCGTGCATACATCATTCAAGAATTCAGTTGTTGCCAAACGTGGGACAGTCAAACGTCCATTCCGTTTTGCGTTAAGGTACAGATACTGTACAATCATACAATGAGCTAAATCCGTGACGCCTTCAGCCAGGAGTTCCTGCTCCAACTGTTGATCCTGAGCGGCAGCTTAGGTTTAGCCGGGCTCCAGAGAATTGGTTAGTCTACCAATATCAACGAGTCACATGACAAAAACTTCGGCCTTTTCGGACGTCGCCAGAAGCTTCGTCCTTCAAACGACCGTCGATCTTCGTTTAACGTGTGATCAGTATTCTTTGTGCTTGTTTTCAGAAAATTGGGGCCTCTTTCGAGGAAATCGAATTTTCGAAGCCCCTATTGGCCTAATCTTTTAGACGTGTATGGAATGAGACTCTTAGTTGACTCGTCTCTTTGTCATCACGCTTTTCTCTGCCCAACGCTTATGCTTAGAATGAATAAGGAGACTTGTGATCGAAAGCGAGAAGACTCGCTAAGAAACGAGTAAGGACTGAAAGACGGACCGTGAAAACATACATACGTGCGCTAGCATGCAAATGCTACCGGGCGAAGCTCCGTTTCGGCTGTCCACTAGTCTACTCTGGCGTTGTGCTAGAAGTAAGAGAGATGCCAGATCTTTTACTCTAATCGGTTTCCCAATTTTGAACGGCGCCTTCCTCTGGATTTTTTGAAAAAATCTCATAAACGGTTTTGAACCGCTAAATTTCTGGAAGCCCTGAACAGACACCGAAAGAACTTTTTAATTAATTAAACGGCGTGTTGCAATCGCTCTTCCTGAAGATGATAGTCATGAACTGCCTTAAGCGGTATTTGTTCAGGCAAGTGAACGGAAGAGGTCTAAGATGAAAGAAGGAAGCTAGCGACGGCAATCGATCTGCCTGAGAACCTCGTTGATAAAATATTATCACGTCCTAGGCCCGTTTTGACCAGATTGTTGCTCAGGGAGCAGAATCGTTGTTGTTTAGGAATTGAATAAGCCGTTCAATGAGTCGCTCTGCATTTTCTTTGACGTCATTTTCGAAAAAGCCACGCATCGATGCATGCAGTAACAGCTAGACAGACGCTACGGACAGTTGAGCCCAGTCTGTTCCGTAACTGCCGCCACAGTTACCAACATGAACGGCTGCTCGTATCAATTCGGCTATAATTAATGTTCTTCCAAAACCCTTCTATTTGGTGAGATTGGCTTCGCTGGAACTGATACTGTTGCCGCCAATTGGTGGCGAGCACAGCAATCTTCCTCACGCAAGACTCTCCAAGTGGCGGCGTACGTTACTTTGAGAGCGGTAAACGAGTGTCTTCTTTTGAAAATACAATACTAATGCAATTCCATTTAATGTAGTGCTAGCGAGTTCTGGTAGGAGAAGGCACTTGTCTTTTCCACCAAACACTTATTCCAATTTATGGATTACGGCTTAGGTTCTCCTGTCTTTTTCGCAGCTCCTTTGCCACCTTTTAGGGCTCTGGAAGCCCAGCGCAGACACGTGAATAATTTTTTTATTGAGAAACGTTTTATTTTCTTTACGCTGAATGGGGGCCAGTGATTGCATACTTTGTGTTAATTAAGTCTTTCTTTTTTTTGGACAGCATTCAGTCAACCAGTATACCTGATTTTGTCAATTTTTTACGAGTTAAATTTGACTTGACTCACTGAAGCCTAACACGTTATATTCAGTCACGGTCAACAATGAATGAACATTCACTTCGTCTCGCCGTCTGACGGCTAGCGTGCGCAAAAAGAGGTTAATTGTCCAGGTCCGCCTGTTGCATCACCAAAGACCCGTTGGAAAGTTGTCTTGGTATGGGCAATTCTGATTCTAGCGTCCACGGTAGGTTTGATTTGTATTGTCGATAAGATCGCCTTATCGTTTCGTACGTGTAGCTTTGACCTGGGCTGTAGTCGACGGAGACCTCGCTCGCCTTCAAAAATTAATGAGCAAAGCCGAAAACTGGGCAGACGTGAAAGACAGGGTAATATAAACACTTGCGTGTGGGTGAAGTGGCAAGCAAAAGTAGATTCCTTTTGTACGAATTTCCTGGTACGGGAACTCGACCTAATAGTGACGCACGGGTGAAATTATAAGGGCGTACTTACAAATCGTATTGTCGCAGAATGGTGACGGACTTCTTCACTTTGCTGCTTGGAAAAATCGTGTTGAAGTAGCTGAATATCTAACGGCCAATGGAATAAACATTGAACTTCGAAACAACGTAAGTCTGTGTGAAATTGCTTGAGAAGAAATGTGATTTTCATTTAGGTGGGCGAGACACCTTTTCTAGTGGCTTGTGCATCTGGAAGTGCTGCTCTTGTCGATCTGTTGATATCTAAGAGATGCAATCGTTTGGCAGAGACCACAGTAAGACGAAATTGTGTGGGCTAAATGAACACGTGTATAATAGTTTTGCAGTTGGGAAGGGGAGCTTTGGCTTTGGCGGTCATTGACAGACAATTTGAAATGACGAAGAAGTTAGTTGAAATGGGATTTGATGTCAACAAACCATGCGATAAGGTACTTTGACGTCTTTAATGAATAAAGTAGTAAGGGGTGTTTACTATTTAGACTGGTTGGACTTCATTGCACTGGGCCGCTGCTAAAGGAAGTGCCCAAATCGTTACTTTTTTGATTGACAACGGAGCAAATCTCGAAGCTAAAACAAAGGTATGCTTGTTCACCCAATTGAAAAGAATTATTGTTGAAATGCATGTATTGTTTCTTTGCAAATTAATTTTTTAATTATTAGTTGGGAAGCACTCCAATTATGATTGCCGTTTTATATCATGACGAGATTGATTTGCTTCATTTACTGATTTCGAAGGGGTGCGACGTGCTCACAAAAGACGGGATAATCCACCACTAGGGGAATCTACAAAAAAAAGAGAGACATAGCTTCATTGAGATTAGGCTTAAGATCTTTCAGTTTGTACGCTTGAAGCGGTAAACGACAGTAGACTTTGCCTTTGGCTGATAGAGGAACTCAAATAGAATAACACAGCAAAACTTGTATTAACAAATTGAATTATTGCAGAGCGGAAACGGACTTCTTCACTGTGCTGCTGCGAACAATCGTCTTAAAGTAGCGGAACATTTAATAGCTAATGGAACAGACATTGAACTTCGAAACAACGTGAGACTGTGTGAACGTAATGGCTCTAAGAAATCTGATGGTCATTTAGGAGGGCGAGCCGCCTTTTCTTGTAGCTTGTAAATATGGAAGCGCTGCTCTGGTAGATCTGTTAATATCTAAAGGATGCAATCGTTTGGCAGAGACCACAGTGGGAAAAAATTCCATGTATTAATTTACGTGTAAAGCTTTTTTGCAGTCGGGAGAAGGCGCTCTGGCTTTGGCGATCATCACCGGACAATTTGAAATGACGCAGAAGTTAGTAAAATTGGGATTTGATGTAAACAAACCATGTGAAAAGGTACTGAGACGTCTTTGATGTTTGGAGTAATAATTTGGGTTTAGGCTGGTGGCTACACTTCATTGCTTTGGGCTGTTTTAGACGAAAGTATCCAAATCGTAAATTTCTTGATTGACAACGGAGCAAATCTGGAGTCTGAAACAAAGGTATGCCTTTTACCTCAATTGAAAATTTACTTTTATATGCTTTGTTGTTGCTTTGTAAATTAATCTTGTTTCTACTGATTAGTTGGGAAGGACTCCACTAATGATTGCCGTTATCCTTCATGACAACGTCGATTTAGTTGATTTGCTGATTTCAAAGGGTTGCGACGTTTGGAAAAAAGACAGGGTAATTTACCAGCAAGGAAATTTACTGGTATAATAACAAAGGAGTCGCAGCTTGCGAGCACAATTAGTAGAAAAGTAAATCTTTGTATGCTTATACAGTAAGCGACAGTAACTGGCAATTAGTGACGCACGGAGGGAAGATGAAGAACTTTTTTTATCAATTTGAATTGTTATAGGACGGATACGGACTTCTTCACTTTGCTGCTTGGAATAATCGTCTGAACGTAGCCGAACATTTAATAAATAATGGAATAAACATTGAACTTCAAACCAACGTGAGACAGTGAAATTATAATGTCTTAGAATAATGTGATATTTATTTAGTGGGGCAATACACCTTTTCTTTTGGCTTGTGCGAATGGAAACGGAACTCTGGTAGATCTGTTGATATCCAAAGGATGCAATCGTTTAGCAGAGTCCAAAGTAAGACCGAGATGGGGGGACTAAAAGTATTACGTGTAAAACTTTTTTTGCAGTCGGGAAGAGGAGCTCTGGCTTTGGCAATCATCTCCAGACAATTTGAAATGACAAAGAAACTAGTTGAAATGGGATTTGACGTCAACCAACCATGCGGAGAGGTATTCTACTTCTGTGTGAATGTTAAAACATGCAGTAAGGGGTGTTTAGGTAGGCTACACTTCATTGCATTGGGCTATTTCAGAAGAAAGTAACCAAATCATAAATTTCTTGATTGACAGCGGAGCAAATCTGGAGGCGGAAACAAAGGTGTGCCTTTTACCTCAATTGAAAATTTACTTTTATATGCTTTGTTGTTGCTTGTAAATTAATCTCGTTTCTAACTGATTAGTTGGGAAGCACTCCACTAATGATTGCCGTCATCTGGCATGACAACGTCGAATTAGTTGATTTGCTGATTTCAAAGGGTTGCGACGTTTGGAAAAAAGACAGGGTAATTTACCAGCAAGGAAATTTACTGGTATAATAACAAAGGAGTCGCAGCTTGCGAGCACAATTAGTAGAAAAGTAAATCTTTGTATGCTTATACAGTAAGCGACAGTAGACTTTGTAACTGGCAATTAGTGACGCATGGAGGGAAGATGAAGAACTTTTTTTTATCAATTCGAATTGTTATAGGACGGATACGGACTTCTTCACTTTGCTGCTTGGAATAATCGTCTGAACGTAGCCGAACATTTAATAAATAATGGAATAAACATTGAACTTCAAAACAACGTGAGAGTGTGAAATTAATGTCTTAGAATGATGTGATGTTCATTTAGCGGGGCAAGACACCTTTTCTTTTGGCTTGTGCGAATGGAAACGCAGCTCTGGTAGATCTGTTGATATCCAAAGGATGCAATCGTTTAGCAGAGTCCAAAGTAAGACCGAGATGGGGGGACTAAAAGTATTACGTGTAAAGCTCATTTTTTTGCAGTCGGGAAGAGGAGCTCTGGCTTTGGCAATCCTCGCCAGACAATTTGAAATGACAAAGAAACTAGTTGAAATGGGATTTGACGTCAACCAACCATGCGGAGAGGTATTCTACTTCTGTGTGAATGTTAAAACATGCAGTAAGAGGTGTTTAGGTAGGCTACACTTCATTGCATTGGGCTGTTTCAAAAGAAAGTAACCAAATCGTAAATTTCTTGATTGAGAAAGGAGCAAATCTCGAAGCTAAAACAAAGGTGTAATTATTCACTAATGGATCGACTATTGTTTCATTTGCAACGTTTATTTAAACTTTTAATGGTTAGACGGGAAGGACCCCAATTATGATCACCGTTTATAAAGGCAACGTCGATTTACTTGACCTGCTGATTTCAAAAGGATGTGACGTTCGGGCAAAGGACGAGGTAGTCAATGTCGTGTCAGGAAAAGGTTTATTGGGAAATGAAAATTGAATATTTGTAGTGTGGTCACGGACTATTAGTAGCCGCCGTTTGGGGAGAAAGAGTTGATATGTTCAAGACGATTCTTAGAATGGGATTTGATGTGAATGAAAAGTGCAGTGTAAGATGAAAAGAATTTTTTTACTACGTAGTACTTGTTATTTCTTAGAATGGCCGCACTTGTCTGCACTGGGCCGCAGCCGATGATTAAGCCAGCATTGCTGCATTACTATTAGAGCAAGGAGCAGATCTGGAATCTCGAAACAAGGTTGTGGTTTGACCGTTTTTGCAAAGGCAAAGAGAAGGCGTCTTGCTTGTACGTTGTTTTTCTAGTGGGAGAGAACACCCTTTCTTACGGCTGTCATTCGGGGCAGCAATAACGTAGCCAATTTGCTTTCTGCAAAAGGATGCAACATTCATGCCAAAGACGAGGCAGGTTTTGAATTGAATTCGAACTTGGCATACTTCATGTTCTTTTAATTAATATAAGGATGGACACGGAGCCTTTGTTCTGGCTTGCAGAAGGCACCAATATGATACGGTCAAGTTGCTTCTATCCAAATTTAATTATCTGAATGAGGTTTGTCATTGTATACGACAAATAATAATCGATGCGTTGCTCTTGTTCAGGAAGGTGCGCCTCTGTTGCACTGGGCGGCTCATAATGATTATAAGCGTATGGCGGGGTTGCTGATTTCACACGGAGTTGATTTAGAAGCCAAAGACGAGGTATTGCTATTGGTATTTCTCTTACGGTTATTTGTCTTGTGACTCCCTCTTGTTGCATCTAGTGGGGTTGTACTCCATTTCTCACTGCTGTCGAATTTGGGTCGGATAACACCATCGATTTATTGATTTCAAAGAAATGCAATATCTTTACCAACGCACTAGACGGTGCATCTGCTCTCGATCTTGCAATATTGAGAGGACGCCTTGACTTATTTCGACGATTTGTGAATGCAGGAGTGACCGTTGATTATCTCGCACAAGTTTGTATAGATCAGGTTTTAATGAACTAGTATCACTTCTTTTGCCAGGGAACTCGAGATTTCCTTTCTAAATTGGTGGCAGATGAAAACGAAGAAGCGTCCAAATATTTGAGAGAGGTGTGATAAGTATATCAATTAATTGACGAGTACTTTCACAGGAAACCAATGTATGTTTTAGGTGGAGGCTCCTCTGCATGTTCTACAGAAAAAAGATGTAGTAATGTCTGAGCCGGAATCAAAGCATGATGATCTGAGAAACGATTTCTCCGGCGCCTTAGCACCTGAAAACGACGTGACGATCTTAGAACGAGCAAAATCGTATTCTCTAGATTATTTATTTTTTAGGCCGTTAAAGCTGTCGATGGAGGAGAGGCCGAAGAAACGGTTCAGAGAGTCTGCCAAAAGCGCAGACCATTTTTTCAGTCATTGCTTGCACAGATACAGTGAAGCCGACAGTGGTTTGAGAATTGAGAGGAGGAAAAAAGTTTTAGAGTATTTTGTTAGGTGCTAAAGAGGTTAGAGATAGGCTTATAGTAAGCTATCTATGTGCTTGAGGCTGAAAACGAAAGATTGTTAACGTCACTAGAACCTTGATCCAGGAGTCGTTTCTGAGCAGGGCGCGACACGTCTTTGACGAACCTTTATTTCGCTGATCTCATTTCGGTTAAGGAGAGTTCTCCGAAGAACATTCGCCCATTGAACTCCGACGACGTTTCGATGTTAGAAAAACTTGATCAATATTTGATTTCTTCAGTCTAGCACTTCTGCTGGCACCTTCACGAAAAGAGGCACTTTTAAATTGTCGATAGGTCGCAACGAGTGATTTTGATTCCTTTGAGCTATATGAATCCTGTTCCGTAACGTGGCCGCTTGCCGAGGAGGTCAGAAGACTCAAAAGCTGATCTCCTCCATGAAAATCCTTAATTAGGCGTGGAGCAAAAGACGTCGAATGATGGTAGAGGACAACGCATTAGCGTCATAAATAAATGACGGAGCACTCTCGCTGTTATCAATGCCAGCGGAACCTAGACTGTCAATCATCTCCACGTACCTACTTGGAGTGAGGAGTTCCTTTGTAAGCAGCGAGTCTATAAGATTTTCTGAAATGATGCATGCGAGTGCGGACACGGCTTCGGAATACACGGAAATGAGACATATCTCGACCATTTCGGATCGCTCATTTTGACTGTACAACTAGATATATCTGGATAACGGATCGCAGATGTCCGCAAGTGAGGACAGGCGATGATGAAGAGGAAGACAATTGCAGTACCGAAAACTTGGGTCAGCAACTGGCTGAGAACTGCCGAAAGACACATTGACGTTCTTCTAGACGGTCGACGGCGAAGAGAGTTTTGCGACTCTGTGACCCGGACTACGCGGCTGACCCGGATTCTCAGATTCGTTTTGTCTTCCTGCGGCATTGTCCTCTACTCTTGTTTTGTCTTAGGTTGAAGTGCCAATGGGTTGGATGGATTTTTTCTGGGCGCTGGAGAGAAAAGCTTTTCTTTGGGGATTGACTGGTTCAAACACTCAATCGCCGACGATGCATGAACAGAACGTGATGCCTTCAGTAAGGAGTTCCTGCTCCGTCTGTTGATCCTGAGCGGCTATGATTTCTCTCTAACGACGGCTGAAGCCATAATTTTCCTTCATTTATTTTCTGCCATTCCTAGGTTTAGCCGGTGTACCATCATCGAGTCACATATGACTAAAAATTTAGCCTTTTCGGACTTTCCATTTGACTTAATTAATTGACTCGCTGGAGTTTAATTAGCTAAGACACCTTATAATTCAGTCACGGTCAACAATAAAAATTCACTTCGTCTCGCCGTTTGTTGAAGGCTTCATGCAGTCTAACGTGCGCAAAAAGAGGTTAATTGTTCACTTCCGCTGTTGCATCACCAAAGACCCGTTGGAAAGTTCTCTTATAGTATGGGCAATTCTGATTCTAGCGTCCACCGTAAGTTTAATTCGTATTGTCGATGAGATTGCCTTATCGTTTCGTACGTGTAGCTTTGACCAGGGCTGTAATTGACAGAGACCTCACTCGCCTTAAAAAATTATTGAGCAAAACCGAAAAATTGCGCGGACGTGAAAGACGGGGTAATAAAAACAATTGCGTGTGGGTAAAGTGGCAAGCGAAAGTAAATTCTTTTTGTACGAATTTCCTGGTACGGGAACTTTACCTAGTAGTGACGCACGGGTGAAAATATAAGGGCGTACTAACAAATCGATTTGTTGCAGAATGGATACGGACTTCTTCACTCTGCTGCTTGGAAAAATCGTGTTGAAGTAGCTGAATATCTAACGGCCAATGGAATAAACATTGAACTTCGAAATGACGTGAGACTGTGTGAAATTCCTTGAGAAGAAAATGTGAGATGGGCAAGACACCTTTTCTTGTGGCTTGTCAATCTGGAAGTGTTGCTCTTGTCGATCTGTTGATATCTAAGAGATGCAATTGTTTGGCAGCAGCCACACTAGGACGAAATTGTGTGGGTTAAATGAAAAGGTGTAAAGCAGTTTTACAGTTGGGAAGAGGATCTTTGACTTTGGCGGTCATGGGCGGGAAATGTGACTAGCTCAGCTTAATTAATTGAACGTTACACGTCTCTAGTTCGCCTCAATCTTAACACTGTTGGAAACAACCTAAGATGCCTTTATCGAAATTACAAAATCACGTGATTCAGAAAAATAAAATATGCCATTAATAATGTTCCCCAGAATACCGCAAAAAAAAGAAAACGTACATAAAATGAAGTTGGTTTAGAAAATCGAACGCTTTGGTTGTGAGACTCTACTAACAAATGCATTATAAAGTGTAAAAGCACTACTTAAACTAATGATAGGTGCAAAAGTGTAAAAGGAGAGGTGTAAAAGTGTGAGAGGAGCTGATGCGAGAAAACGGTCGTACTAAAAATACCACCTGAGTGGGCCCTCTGCACCTGAATAGCCTATAAAAGCATGAAGAGTTATTCTTCGATCGTGCATCCGAGTTCCTTAATTTTTACCTGGAAAGACTTCAGCAATTTGAGTGGTGTACCCTTCTTCCATCATCGCTTTGATCAGATGTCTTCGGATGGCGCAGTTGCCATGACGATCACTCCACTCATCTAGCATTGTCAAGGCGCGATCGCGGTTGTCTCCCTTGCTACTTTCTATTTCGTTTAAAATGTCATTCTGAAAGCCTAACGCTCTTCCTATGTGACGCCACACAGCTTGAATTAGTTTTGCAGCTTTCATCCTTTCCCCGTCAGTGACAGGTGCATCGAGATGCAACTCTAAGTAAAAAAATCTTTTACATATTGTATGTGTCAACGCAACCTGATCGTAGCCTATAGACAATCGGCGACTTACGTGATGCTGACGAAGTGTGAAAACTGTCGGCTAAAAGCCGGCGAAGTCGTCCTGCAAGTGAAAGAGAACGTGCAAAAGAAGACAGTGCAACGGTTTATAGATCTCTCTTACTTGTCGCGATGGCAGAGGGGGCATTAGCTTCAAGGAAAGCCAAATCTTTCCTTGCGACTTTTTCCTGCAACGGAAATAATTACGAGGTACATGTTCATCACAGGCGATTATTGCATTTACCTCTTCCAAAGAAAACTCCAGAGAGCCGCAATCATGAAGAATAACAAGCAAGTATAGCAAGCTCAACTCCCGAGCCGAGTCAACAAAATTCTTTATCGTAGCGTCCAGATTATTACTCCAAAGACTCAGCAATTGCCCAGCAGATTTGCACTGATATCTATCAACGGTCGAAAAGCGAGGCAAACGCCTAGCCAATGCTGATCTCCCTTCGGGATCCTTATCAAGACATTCACAAAGAGCGTGGCGAGCTTCGTAAAGAACAAAAGCAAAATGATCGTCGGGAAGGGCTAGGAGGTCTTCCAAAGAGTCTTTCACTTCATTGTCGCCGACTGTCGCGCTTGAGTATTGAGAAATCCTGGTGATCATTTCAATAGTCTGTGATTTGTGAGCGCAAGGGAAGTCTTTGCGCTTCTTCATCTCGGCGCAGCTCATGTAGAAAAGACTCAACGCTGTTCCAAAACTTTTCTCTTGAAGAACTTTCGTTCCTATTGCCATTAGATCGGACAGGTGTTTCTTGCACTGCCCTTCGGAATGCGGAGGACCACGTACAATGAAATCAATCGCTTCTTTGCCATCCCTAAGTACAATCATTCCTTCAACCGAATAACGGTTGATTGTCTGTTCAATCGCAAGGCCACCACGCCAAACAATGATTTTCGATGGATGAAAACACGGAGCGTTCCGTGCGTTGACCTGAATTAACGGCATAGTTTCTGGAGGTATTATATCTTCGCTCATCAAGCGACGCCCGACGTAAACTGTCATTAAACGATTTTTACGCCACACGTGAGGCGGAAAGCCCTCTTGAATTAGAGCAGGAAAAAAGTAGCAACTGGCTTGTTCGTCAACCGGATAGCATAATTCTAATGAACAGAGAAGTTGGATCATGATGCGAGAAAGTTTCGTCGTTTCCGTCTTTTCAAAAATTTTTTGAATCGATTCTCTACTAGCTGTTGCAGTATCAAAATGAGGTGGTGAATTGCTGGAAGAGATAGAAAACAGCGAATTGATACCTCTTCCACACAGCCACGGAAGATCTATAACGATGGTGTCGTCGATAACGAGAATCTGAAGATGCACTTATCTCAATGAATAATCAACCGCCTTTATAATTACCTCTCCTATCGCTTGCAAAAATGAGACAAGAAGATCTTGGTCCCTCTCTGAAAGTCCAGCACAGACACTCTCCACTGCAAGCTTTTTAAAAAGTTTAGCATCAATACACCGAATACGAGGGAAATCGCTCAGCTGCAGAAAATACATTAGTTAGCTGGCATTCATGAATAGTGATTAGCTTGCCTCGTTGCTATTAGAAATAATGTTGCTGCTCTTCAAGGCCCAAATAACGTTTTGACGCAAATTTTGAGTTAGGCGATGCCTGGACGAGGCCGCCAAAACGAGATTGCCAAATTTGCGAAGAAGCGTCGGTGATGCGTTGGCAGATTTTGGATTCCGCAGAATAGGAAGAAACGTCTGCTGAACTGTTTCGAATATAGCTGGGACGCTCTTTACAGCCTAAACGGAATGATAGCATAAACCAAGAGAAGACATCTGTTGTGATTACATTGAAGAGATGATGGTGTGCTAGACGAAGACCGCTCAAATCATTGATTGAGACAGACTTAGAGGAAAAGGCAAGAGTGAAATCAAACCACTGATTAAATTCGGCGTGAAGATATGTAACAAGACGTTCCAATTCTCTCGCAATAACCCAAAAATAGCTATTTCGGCCACCATATACTACAATGCGGGCTTTCTCAGGAAGACGAACGCAGCATTTAATAACGAATGACAACCAATAGTGACTTAACCTTCTCTGCTCCTCTTCACTTTGAGTTAGATCAACAACTAGAAGGAAGATTGTCGAAGATGAAGAAAAAAGTTGCTTGTGCATTTTGTGAAAGAACGGCTGCCCAGCGAAATCGACAACGACGATCTTGTCTGCGTAGGAGGTCTCCACAGCGGTGATTTCAACACTGCTCTTCCGAGACGCATAATTAGCATGCAGAGATTGCACCAGAGTAGTTCTTCGAGCTCCAGCCTCGCCAATAACACAAATCATAACTTGTTTCGACTTTACTGTGCCTTGTGCGTAACGCTCTCGATACTGGTATTGAGCCTTGCAAACATAAAGAGACACGCAGTATCGTCATTGAAAGAAACTCGCGCCAACAAAGTATACTCACCCAAAAGCAAAGTAAAACCTCTTTGAGTTTTGTCGGAAAAGGCAGTTCGTGTGAAAAACGCCCATTCTAAAGAAACTATGAGTAGGTAGCAAAAAAGGCTCTAGTCCTACTTCGTCACGAAGAGCGGCAAGACCAGGTGATCGAGAGAGGATCATCTTGACGATATTGAGAGCATCACTCGAGATTTCTCTCACCAAAGTATGTTGCCGTATAATGGTTTCTACAACTGGCTGGTAGCACTGTATATGTATATCGACGTAAGCTCTCTCTATATATCTCTCTCTAACTCTCTCGCTTTCTTACAGAGGAATCGAGGCTTATTGAAGAATTCATGAGCAGTGTGCCAATAGAATAATGACTGTGAGAGCAAGCGCAAAGTAACGCGCCCTTCCCCAACTGAAAAACGTAATAGAAGTACTAAACGTAGACCAGCACTTGAAATCAGAAAAAAAACCTGGTTACGAGAATTCGGGTTGCAACCACTTTCTAAAAGCAATTCCACCAAGTTGGACTGTCCTGAAGAACACGCTACAGGAAGCAAAGGATCGCAACCAATCTTGAAGAGAAGACAAAATACTGCAATTAAGAAACGTCTGAAACAATTCATCAAAAACCTCATCTGAAAGGTTGACGTCTCCTCCGGCATTGATCAGTAATTTAGCAAGTTCAAAATGACCGCCACTACACGCTGACGCCAAAGCAAATCGCCTAATCTAAAGTTTGCAATGCATTTATTCAAGAATAAGTTAACAGAAAATTTACTTTGTTGGCTTGATTGACGTTGGCTCTCGAAGCAATCAGTAATCTTGCAATTTCTATGTTGCCTTTCTCACAGGCTGCTAACAATGGAAATCTTCCGAACTACATTTATAACGTAGAAACAAAAGTAATCTTGTAGAGGAAGAAACCTTATCTTCCTTATTAATATTCGCTCCGGAATTGATAAGTATTCTACCAATTTCAAAATGATTACTATGACACGCTTCCTCCAGCGCAAAGCGTCCATTCTAAATAGAAAGTTTCAACCAGTGACATAGAGCAACATTGCGTGAAGTACCTCGTCTGCCTCGTTTACATTGACTCCAGTGTCTATAAGTTTTTTGACAAAATCAGCCTTACCACTACTGCAGGCAAACCCAAAGTGTCTTTTCTAAAGTTTCAAACGCATTTGTTAAGATAAACGCTAACACAAGTTCTAAAGACAGGATCCCTCAACGTACCATTTCAATCTTCCGAATCGTAGACGACAGGATGCCTTTTAGGGTTTCAATTTGCTGCTTAGTTTTTAGAGCGGTTCGAGACTAAAAAGTGTTGGAATACAAGCCGTAATAAAAGAACGCTAAGAATACCCTACATCCTTGTCGACCATTTCTTTGATACGAAAAAGTTTTTTCTAAAAATCAACAGCATACAGTACCAAAATCGTTTTGCAATATTATGCTCTTACTTCTGCCCTACTTGGTTTGCATTGCACTTTCTCGGTCTCTAAAAAGCTACGTTAGCCCACTTTGATAACCTTGGAGGCCACTGCACCTTCTAAAGTACTTTTCAACTTTTTTCCACGTAGCCCAGATTCAAGACATTCTTCAGCGATACCAAGAGAATAGTGTGCTGACAAAAAACGGCTCCGAAACGTCTCTGCGTGACGCTTCGCCGTTTCATTGCAAAAATGCTCGATAGAAGAAAACGACTTTGTCACCGGCATCAATAATGGCGATTGTCTAAGGAGACGAGACACTTTCACTGGCTGAAGGATGCCAAACTGGATTTCAGCATATGGGTCAATTTGAATGAAGGCTATTAGACCCCGAGGATTGTGAAGATCAGAAACGAACTTAATGAAGTCTATACCACTAAGGGTAAGAAGAACGTCACAGCTGCCAGGAAGCTTTTCTATCCTTTTACAGCCCAGCAGGCTAGGAACTGCTCTCAGTAGACGCTCTTTCTGAAACAGAAAGCGCTCCTCGTTGATTTTAGGTAGAAAAATTCTTAGAACACATTGAAGTGAAATTCTGATGGTGGGATCACCTTTTCCCACTTGATGTGTCAATGGCACGCTAAACGGCAGGCCATCAATAAACCGAAACTTAACGTCAACTCGCATCATCCCCTTCTTTGCGACATCGCGAATTACGCTCTCGACACCGTTGCGGTAGGGCTCGAAATCTTCTTTCAAGGCCTTGTCAATATGGACAAGGACCTCTTCAAGGGAAGATGAGCCGGTGTCTATTGAAACTCCAGAATCTGGGGTAGAGTTCTCCGAAGAAGATTCGCCTACTGAACTCCAACGAAGAACTTGATCACTATTCGATTTGTTCAGTCTAGTACTCACCTTCACGAAAAGAAGCACTTTTAGATCGTCGATGGGTCGCAACGAGTGATTTTGATTCCTTTGAGCTATATGAATCCTGTTCCGTAACGTGGCCGCTTGCCGAAGAGGTCAGAAGACTCAAAAGCTGATCTCCTCCATGAAAATCCTTAAGCGTGGAGCAAAAGACGTCAAATGATGGTGAAGGACAACGCATTAGCGTCATAAATAAATGACGAGCAAACTTGCTTTTATCAATGCCAGCGGAAGCCAGACTGTCAATCATCTCCACGTACCTACTTGGAGTCAGGAGTTCCTTTGTAAGGAGCGAGTCCATCAGATTTTCTGAAATGATGCATGCAAGTGCGGACAAGGCTTCGGAAAACACGGGAATGAGACATTTCGACCATTTCGGATCGCTCATTTCGACTGTGCAACTGATATATCTGGATAACGGATCGCAGATGCAAGTGAGGACAGGCGATGACGAAGAGGAAGACAATTGCAGTACCAAAGACTTGGGTCAGCAACTGGCCGAAAGACACGTTGACGTTCTTCTAGAGGGTCGACGGCGAAGAGAGTTTTGCGACACTGTGACCCGGACTACGCGGCTGACCCGGATTCACAGATTCGTTTTGTCTTCCCTTGTTTTGTCTTAGGCAGTCGTTGAAGTGCCAATGGGTTTGATGGATTTTTTTCTGGGCGCTGGAGAGAAAAGCGTTTCTTTGCGGATTGTCTGGTTCAAACTCAATCGCCGACGATGCATGAACAGAACGTGATGCCTTCAGCAAGGAGTTCCTGCTCCGTCTGTTGATCCTGAGCGGCTATTATTTCTCTCTAACGACGGCTGAAGCTATAATTTTCCTCCATTTACTTTCTGCCATGCCCATCATCGAGTCACGTGACTAAAACTTCAGCCTTTTCGGACTTTCCATTTGACTTGACTCACTGGAGTTTAATTAGCTAAGACACTCGGTCACGGTCAACAATGAAAATTTACTTTGTCTCGCCGTTTGACGGCTTCATGCAGTCTAGCGTGCGCAAAAAGAGGTTAATTGTTCAGTTCCGCTGTTGCATCACCCCAGACCCGTTGGAAAGTTCTCTTATAGTATGGGAAATTCTGATTCTAGCGTCCACCGTAAGTTTGATTCGTATTGTCGATGAGATTGTCTTATCGTTTCGTACGTGTAGCTTTGACCCGGGCTGTAGTCAACGGAGACCTCGCTCGCCTTCAAAAATTAATGAGCAAAACCGAAAACTGGGCGGACGTCAAAGACAGGGTAATAAAAACACTTGCGTGTGGGTGAAGTGGCAAGTAAAAGTAGATTCTTTTTGTACGAATTTCCTGGTACGGGAACTCGACCTAATAGTGACGCACGGGTGAAATTATAAGGGCGTACTAACAAATCGTATTGTTGCAGAATGGACACGGGCTTCTTCACTCTGCTGCTTGGAAAAATCGTGTTGAAGTAGCTGAATATTTAACGGCCAATGGAATAAACATTGAACTTCGAAATGACGTGAGACTGTGTGAAATTGCTCGAGAAGAAATGTGATTTTCATTTAGATTGGCGAGACACCTTTTCTAGTGGCTTGTCAATCTGGAAGTGCTGCTCTTGTCGATCTGTTGATATCTAAGAGATGCAATCGTTTGGCAGAGACCACAGTAAGACGAAATTTTATGAGCTGAATTTACACGTGTATAGTAGTTTTGCAGTTAGGAAGAGGAGCTTTAACTTTGGCGGTCATTGCCGGACAATTTGAAATGACGAAGAAATTAGTTGAAATGGGATTTGATGTCAACAAACCATGCGATAAGGTACTCCGACGTCTTTAATGAATAAAGTAATAGGGGGTGTTTAGGCTGGCGGCACTTCATTGCACTGGGCCGCTGCTAAAGGAAGTGCCCAAATCGCTACTTTTTTGATTGACAACGGAGCAAATCTCGAAGCTAAAATGAAGGTATGCTTGCTTACTCAATAAAAAATAGTGCTGTTGAAATGCAAGTTTTATTGATTGGCAAAATAATCTTGCTTTTTTCTAATTAGAATGGATTTACTCCAATTATGGAAGCCGTTATGTTGGCAAACATTGAAGTGATTGGTTTGCTGATTTCGAAGGGATGCGACGTGCGCGCCGAAGACAAGGTAATCTACCAGCGAAGGAATCTACTAGTATAGAGGATGAAGGGGACGTAGCTTGCTTGATTGAGATGAAGTTTAAGATGAACCTTTGTACGCTTGAAGCGGTATTTGGCTGATAGAGAAACTCTGCCTAATTCTACCTGATAGATTAAATAACGATCAGGGAAATATAATTAAAAATTGTATTGTTGCAGGACGGAGAGGGACTTCTTCACTGGGCTGCTTTTGCAAATTGTCCAAAAATAGCCGAACAGTTAATAGCGAATGGATTAAACATTGAACTTCGAAGCGACGTGAGTCTGTGTCAACTTAATGGCTTTAGGAACTATGATGGTCATTTAGCGCGGCGAAACACCTTTTCTTGTGGCTTGTAGATATGGAAGCGCTGCTTGTGTAGATCTGTTGATATCGAAAGGATGCAATCGCTTGGCAGAGGACAGAGTGAGTGTGGGACGAACTTAACGCGTAATGCAGCGCTGTGTTTGCAGTCGGGAGAAGGAGCTCTGAATTTGTCAATCATGGTCAAAGAATTTGAAATGACGAAGAAATTAGTTAAAATGGGATTTGATGTCAACAAGCCATGTGAAAGGGTACTCCGACCTCTTTTATGTTTGATGTATTATTTTGGATTTAGAATGGCTTCTCTTCGTTGCATTGGGCTGTTTTAAGAGAGAAACGCATTCAAATCGTAGTAAAGTTCTTGATTGACAACGGAGCAAATCTGGAAGCTGAAACAAAGGTATCACTTTTCACTCAATTGAAATTGACTTTTTAATTAAAAGCTTTATTGTTGCTTCGTAAATTAATTAATCTCGATTTTTACCGATTAGGCTGGAATGACTCCACTACTGATAGCCGTTTGTTGTGATGACAACGTCGATTTAGTTGACTTCCTGATTTCGAAGGGATGCGACGTTTGGAAAAAAGACAGGGTAATTTACCAGCAAGGAAATCTATACTATAGCAGTAAAAGAGGCGTAGCTTGCGCATACAATCATAAGAGATCTTAGCAGAGGTCATGCTTGGGGGAAAATATACCTTCGTACGCATGCAGTAAAGCGACGGTAGACTTTGTATCTGGCATTTTCCTGGTAGAGAAACTCCACGTAATAGAATCACGCACGGAGAGAATATGAGAAAGTAATAACAAATCCAATTTTTGCAGGACGGAGACGGACTTCTTCACCTTGCTGCTTGGAGAAATCGTCTAAAAGTAGCCGAATATTTAATAGCCATAGGAATGAACATTGAACATCGAAACAACGTGAGACTATGTAAAATTTCTGACTTTGAAAAACGTGATGGTCATTTAGCGGGACGAGACACCTTTCCTTTTGGCTTGTAAATATGGAAACGCTGATTTTGTAGATCTGTTGATATCTAAAGGATGCAATCGCTTGGCAGAGAGCACAGTGAGAAAAAATTTCATAATTTAACGTGTAAAGCTTTTTTGCAGACGGGAGGAGCTCTGGCTTTGGCGATCATCGGCAGACAATTTGAAATGACGCAGAAGCTAGTAAAATTGGGATTTGATGTAAACAAACCATGTGAAAAGGTACTGAGACGTCTTTGATATTTGGAGTAATAATTTGGGTTTAGGCTGATGGCTACACTTCATTGCATTGGGCTGTTTCAAAAGAAGGTAACCAAATCGTAAATTTCTTGATTGAGAAAGGAGCAAATCTCGAAGCTAAAACAAAGGTGTAATTATTCACTAATAGATCAAATATTGTTTCATTTGCAACGTTTATTTAAATTTTTACTGGTTAGACGGGAAGCACCCCAATTATGATCGCCGTTTATAATGGCAACGTCGATTTACTCGACTTGCTGATTTCAAAAAGATGTGACGTTCGGGCAAAGGACGAGGTAGTTGTCTTGTCAGGAAAAGATTTATTAGGAAATGAAAATTGAATATTTGTAGTGTGGTCACGGACTATTAGTAGTCGCCGTTTGGGGAGAAAGAGTTGATATGTTCAAGACTATTCTTAGAATGGGATTTGATGTGAATGAAAAGTGCAGTGTAAGATGAAAAGAATTTTTTTACTACGTAGTACTTGTTATTTCTTAGAATGGCCGCACTTGTCTGCACTTCGCCGCATCCGATAATTCAGCCAGCATTGCTGCATTACTGTTAGAGCAAGGAGCAGATATGGAACCACGAAATAAGGTTGTGGTTTGACCGTTTCGGCGAAGGCAAAGAGAAGGCGTCCTGCTTTTACGTTGTTTTTCTAGTGGGGAAGAACACCCTTTCTTACGGCTGTCATTCGGGGCAGCAATAACGTAGCCAATCTGCTTTCTGCAAAAGGATGCAACATTCATGCCAAAGACGAGGCAGGTTTTGAATTGAATTCGAACTTGGCATACTTCATGTTCTTTTAATTAATATAAGGATGGGCACGGAGCCTTTGTTCTGGCTTGCAGAAAACACCAATATGATACGGTCAAGTTGCTTCTATCCAAATTTAATTATCTGAATGAGGTTCGTCATTGTATACGACAAATTAATATAATAATCGATGACGTTGTTCTTGTTCAGGAAGGTGCGTCTATGTTGCACTGGGCAGCTCATAATGATTATCAGCGTATGGCTGCTCTGTTGATTTCACACGGAGTTGATTTAGAAGCCAAAGACGAAGTATTGGTATTTCTTTTTATGAGTACGTGTCTTGCGACGTCCTCTTGTTGTATCTAGTGGGGCTGTACTCCATTTCTCACTGCCGTCGAATTCGGGTCGGATAACACCATCGATTTATTGATTTCAAAGAAATGCAATATCTTTACAAACGCACGCGACGGTGCATCTGCTCTCGATCTTGCAATATTGGGAGGACGCCTTGACTTATTTCGACGATTTGTGAATCCAGGAGTGACCGTTGATTATCTCGCACAAGTTTGTATAGATCAGGTTTTAATTAAAGAACTAGTCACTTCTTTTGCCAGGGAACTCGAGATTTCCTTTCTAAATTGGTGGCAGATGAAAACGAAGAAGCGTCCAAATATTTGAGAGAGGTGTGATAAGTATATTAATTAATTGACGAGTACTTTCACTGAAACCAATATATGTTTTAGGTGGAGGCTCCTCTGCATGTTCTACAGAAAAAAGATGTAGTAATTTCTGAGCCGGAATCAAAGCATGATGATCTGAGAAACGATATCTCCGGCGCCTTAGCACCTGAAAACGACGTGACGATCTTAGAACGAGCAAAATCGTATTCTCTAGATTATTTATTTTTTAGGCCGTTAAAGCTGCCGATGGAGGAGAGGCCGAAGAAACGGTTCAGAGAGTCAGCCAAAAGCGCAGACCGTTTTTTCAGTCACTGCTTGCACAGATACAGTGAAGCCGACAGTGGTTTGAGAATTGAGAGGAGGAAAAAGTTTTAGAGTATTTTGTTAGGTGATGAGCTAAAGAGGTTAGAGATAGGCTTATAGTAAGCTAGCGAATTTTATCTACCATATGTGTTTGAGGCTGAAAACGAAAGATTGTTAACGTCGCTAGAACACTCTTTTGAGAAGTGCGCGGCACGTCTTTGACGAACCTTTATTTCGCTGATCTCATTTCGGCTAAGGAGAGTTCTCCGAAGAACATTCGCCCATTGAACTCCAACGACGTTTTGATGTTAGAAAAACTTGATCAATATTTGATTTCTTCAGTCTAGCACTTCTGCTGGCACCTTCACGAAAAGAGGCACTTTTAAATTGTCGATAGGTCGCAACGAGTGATTTCGATTCCTTTGAGCTATATGAATCCTGTTCCGTAACGTGGCCGCTTGCCGAGGAGGTCAGAAGACTCAAAAGCTGAGCAAAAGACGTCGAATGATGGTAGAGGACAACGCATTAGCGTCATAAATAAATGACGAGCACTCTTGCTTTTACCAATGCCAGCGGAACCTAGACTGTCAATCATCTCCACGTACCTACTTGGAGTGAGGAGTTTCTTTGTAAGCAGCGAGTCCATCAGATTTTAGGAAATGATGCGTGCGAGTGCGGACACGGCTTCGGGAATGAGACACATCGACCATTTCGGATCGCACATTTTGACTGTACAACTAGATATATCTGGATAACGGATCGCAGATGTGAGGACAGGCGATGACGAAGAGGAAGACAATTGCAGTACCAAAGACATGGGTCAGCAACTGGCTGAGAACTGCTGAGAACCGCCGAAAGACACGTTAGACGTAGAGGGTCGACGGCGAAGAGAGTTTTGCGACACTGTGACCCGGACTACGCGGCTGACCCGGATTCACAGATTCGTTTTGTCTTCCTGCGGCATTGTCCTCTACTCTTGTTTTGTTGTTGAAGTGGAATGGGTTGGATGGATTTTTCTGGGCGCTGGAGAGAAAAGCTTTTCTTTGACTGCATGGTTCAAACTCAATCGCCGACGATGCATGAACAGAACGTGATGCCTTCAGCAAGGAGTTTCTGCTCCGTCTGTTGATCCTGAGCGGCTATGATATTTCTCTCTAACGACGGCTGAAGCCATAATTTTCCTTCATTTATTTTCTGCCATGCCTAGGTTTAGCCGGGCTCCAGTGTACCATCATCGAGTCACATATGACTTCAGCCTTTTCAGACTTTCCATTTGACTTGGAGTTTAATTAGCTAAGACACCGTGACACGTTATATTCAGTCACGGTCTACAATGAAAATTCACTTTGCCTCGCCGGTAGACGGCTTCATGCAGTCTAACGTGCGCAAAAAGAGGTTAATTGTTCAGTTCCGCTGTTGCATCACCAAAGACCTGTTGGAAAGTTCTCTTATAGTATGGGCAATTCTGATTCTAGCGTCCACCGTAAGTTTAATTCGTATTGTCAGTGAGATTGCCTTATCGTTTCGTACGTGTAGCTTTGACCAGGGCTGTAATCGACGGAGACCTCACTCGCCTTCAAAAATTATTGAGCAAAACCGAAAACTGGGCAGACGTGAAAGACAGGGTAATAAAAACACTTGCGTGTGGGTGAAGTGGCAAGCAAACGTAGATTCTTTTTGTACGAATTTCCTGGTACGGGAACTCGACCTAATAGTGACGTACGGGTGAAAATATAAGGGCGTACTAACAAATCGAATTGTTGCAGAATGGATACGGACTTCTTCACTCTGCTGCTTGGAAAAATCGTGTTGAAGTAGCTGAATATCTAACGGCTAATGGAATAAACATTGAACTTCGAAATGACGTGAGACTGTGTGAGATTGCTTGAGAAGAAATGTGATTTTCATTTAGATGGGCAAGACACCTTTTCTTGTGGCTTGTCAATCTGGAAGTGTTGCTCTTGTCGATCTGTTGATATCTAAGAGATGCAATCGTTTGGCAGAGACCACAGTAAGGCGAAATTGTGTGGGCTAAATGAACACGTGTATAATAGTTTTGCAGTTGGGAAGAGGAGCTTTGGCTTTGGCGGTCATTGCCAGACAATTTGAAATGACGAAAAAATTAGTTGAAATGGGATTTGATGTCAACAAAGCATGCGATAAGGTACTCCAACGTCTTTAACAAATAAAGTAATAAGGGGTTTTTAGGCCGGTTGCACTTCATTGCACTGGGCCGCTGCTAAAGGAAGTGCCCAAATCGTTACTTTTTTGATTGACAACGGAGCAAATCTTGAAGCTAAAACAAAGGTATGCTTGCCTATTTAATTTAAAAGATTTACTCTTAAAATGTATCATTTCTTTGCAAATTATTTTTTTAATTATTAGTTGGGAAGCACTCCAATTATGATTGCCGTTTGTTGTCATGACGACATCGATTTTCTTCGCTTGCTGATTTCGAAGGGTTGCGACGTGCTCACAAAAGACGGGGTATATAGAGAGGTGTAGTTTCAGATTAGGTCTAAGACCTTTGTACGCTTAAAGCGGTAGACGACAGTAGATTTTGCCTCTGGCTGATATAGAGGAACTCTAATCGTATAACGCACGGTGAAAACAAGTATTAACAAATTGAATTATTGCAGAGCGGACGCGGACTTCTTCACTGTGCTGCGGCAAAAAATCGTCTCAAAGTAGCCGAACATTTAATAGATAATGGAATAAACATTGAACTTCAAAACAACGTGAGAGTGTGAAATTAATGTCTTAGAATGATGTGATGCTCATTTAGTGGGGCGAAACACCTTTTCTCTTGGCTTGTGCAAATGGAAGCGCAGCTCTTGTAGATCTGTTGATATCTAAAGGATGCAATCGTTTAGCAGAGTCCAAAGTAAGACCGAGATGAGGGGACTAAAATTATTACGTGTAAGCTCTTTTTTGCAGTTGGGAAGAGGAGCTCTGGCTTTGGCTATTATCGCCGGACAATTTCAAATGACAAAGAAATTAGTTGAAATGGGATTTGACGTCAACCAACCATGCGGAGAGGTACACTACTTCTGTGTGAATGTTAAAACATGCAGTAAGGGGTGTTTAGGTAGGCTACACTTTATTGCATTGGGCTGTTTCAAAAGGAAGTAACCAAATCGTAAATTTCTTGATCGACAAAGGAGCACATCTCGAAGCTGAGACAAAGGTGTAATTTTTCACTTAATATTGTTTCTTTGCAACGTTTATCTAAATTTTTACTGGTTAGACAGGAAGGACCCCAATTATGATCGCCGTTAAAAAGGGCAACGTCGAATTACTTGACTTGCTGATTTCAAAAGGATGTGACGTTCGGGCAAAGGACAAGGTAGTTGTCTTGTTGGGAGACCTTTTTCTTGGAAAATGAAAAATTGAATATTTGTAGTGTGGTCACGGACTATTGGTAGCCGCTGTTTGGGGAGAAAAAGTTCATATGTTTAAGACGGTTCTTAAAATGGGATTTGATTTGAATGAAACGTGCAGTGTAAGATCAAAATATTTTTTTACTACGTAGTACTTGTTATTTCTTAGAATGGCCGCACTTGTCTGCACTGGGCCGCAGTCTATGATTCAGCTAGCATTGCTGAAATACTGTTAGAGCAAGGAGCAAATCTGGAACCTCGAGCCAAGGTTGTCGAAGAGAAGGCGTCCAGACTTTGACTTTAATCTTTTTGCAGAGGGGAAGAACGCCGTTTCTTTTTGCCGTAGCATGGGGCAGCAATAACGTAGCTAGTTTACTTTCTACAAAAGGATGTGACATTCACGCCAAAGACGAGGCACGATTTCAATTGAAAGACGAACTTCGCTTACTTTTATGGTTTTCAATTCTAGGCCGGGCGCGGAGCCCTTGTTCTTGCGTGCACAAACCACCAATATGATACGATCCCGTTGCTCCTATCCAAATTTGATTATCTGAATGAGGTTTGTTTTCAACAATGAACCGAAGAAGACTCAAAGTGGTTTTCTTATTTAGGAAGGTGCGCCGATGTTGCACTGGGCAGCTCGTAATGATTATCAGCGCATGGCTGCATTGCTGATTTCACACGGAGTTGATTTAGAAGCCAAAGACGAGGTATATTGCTATTGCTATTACGGTTATTTGTCTTCTGACTCCCTCTTATTGCATCTAGTGGGGCTGTACCCCATTTCTCACTGCCGTCGAATTTGGGTCGGATAATTCCATCGATTTATTGATTTTAAAGAAATGCAATATCTTTGCGACAACACGTGACGGTGCATCAGCTCTCGATCTTGCAATCATGGGAGGACGCCTTGACTTGTTTCGACGATTTGTTAATGCAGGAGTGGCCGTTGACGATCTCACACAAGTTTGTATAGATCAGGTTAAAGAACTAGTCTCACTTCTATTGCCAGGAAACTCGAGAATTCCTTGCTAAATTGGTGGCAGATGGAAATGAAGAAGCGTCCAAATATATGAGAGAGGTAAGATAACGAACTTTTCAGTGACGAGTATTTCTACTGTAACCAATCAATGTTTCAGGTTGATGCTCCTCTGCATGTTATACAGGAAAAAGATGTCGTGTTGTCTGAGCCGGAATCAAAGCTTGATGAGCCGAGAAACGATTTCTCTAGCGCCTTAGCACCTGAAAACGACGTGACGATCACAGAACGAGCAAAAGCGTACTCTATAGATTATTTTCAGATCGTTGAAGCTGTCGATGGAGGAGAGACCGAAGAAACGGCTTCAGAGAGTCTGTCAAGAGCTAAGAACCTCGTCGATTGTTTAAGTATTAATTAAAGGTTAGCAGAACCGGCCGACTGTCAGTTTAGTAAGGAGCAGAGTGATTGGTACTAAAAGAAGCGACGAAGGCGTTTGGTTAGACTTGTTTTCGCGATACGTCCACGAGCAGTATACATGAATGACGTGCGAAGTACAGAAACTACTCAGTTAATTAATGAAAATTCACTCTAAGGATATTTATTCTTCGATCATAATACGTAAAACAGAATTCTATCCGGTTGCACGATCGGGCTGACAGTTCCTATACCCTTATCAGTCCGGATGGAATACACTGTACCGAGCGTCCAAAACAACAGAGAGGAACAAAACAGCGACGTCCAGTTGAAACCGGCGCTCGGCTCGCGAAAGTGATCAAGAAATACCGCCACGCTTTCGTCGTACCCGAGTTTGCGACGGACATGCAGCAAAGGACTTGTTGACAGTAGGCGCGGTCGAAGACAGGCGACTCTTGGGCCTCGTTGGGCCTGTGAAGTAGTGAGTGCTTTCCTCCATTTTTTCTGCCTAGGTTTAGCCGGGCTCCAGAGAAACGAGTCACATGACGAAAGCTTCAGCCTTTTCGGACGTCGCCAGAAGCTTCGTCCTTCAAACGACCATCGGTCTTTGTCTAACGTTTGATCAGTATTCTTTGTGCTTGTTTTCAGAAAATGAAGGGCCCCTTTCGAGGAAATCGAATTTTCGAAGCCCCTATTGGCCCAATCTTTCACCACGCTTTCCTCTGCCCAACGCATTTGCTTAGAATGAATACGGAGAACGCAACGTCTTGTGAAAGCGAGAAGACTCGCTAAAAAACGAGTAAGGACAGAAACAGGTACCGTGAAAGAATACATCGGTTTCCCGATTTCAAACGGCATCTTCCTCTGGATTTCTTGAAAAGGGGGTCTCATAAACGGTTTTGAACTCCTGAATTTCTGGAAGCCCTGAACAGACACTGAAAGAACTTCTTTTAACGGCGTTTGGCAATCGTTCTCCCTGGGGATGATAGTCATGAACTGCCTTCTTTAATTAAGCAGTGCATGTATTTGTTCAGGTAAGATGAAAGAAGGAAGCTAGCGACGTCAATCGATCTGCCTAAGAACCTCGTCGATAAAAGATTATCACGTCCTAGGCCCGCTTTGACCGGATGTTGCTCAGGGAGCAGAATAGTCGTTGTTTAAGAATTGAATAAGCCGTTCAATGAGTCGCTCTGTCTTTTCTTTGACGTCAATTTCGAAAGAACCGCACATGGATCGATGCATACAGTAACAGCTAGGCAGACGCTACAGACAGTATTCCAGTTGAGCCCAGTCTGTTCCGTAACTGTCACCACCACAGTTTCCAGCATGAGCGGCTACTCATATCAATTCAGCTATAATCTCCCAAAACCCTTCTATTTTGGTGAGATCGGCATCGCTGGAAGTGATACCGTCGCCGTCCATTGGTGGCAAGCACAGCAGTCGCCCCACACCAGACTCTCCAAGTGGCGACTTACGTTACTTTCAGAGCGGTAAACGAGTGACTTCTTTTGAAAATACAATCCTAATGCAATTCAATTTAATGTAGTGCTAGCGAGTTCTGGTCGGAGAAGGCCCGTTTCTTTTCCACCAACACTTATTCCAGTGTATGGATTACGGCTTAGGCTCTCCTGTCTTTCTCGTAGCTCCTTTGCCACCGTTTTGGGTTCTGGGGAAGCCCAGCACAGACACGTGAATAATTTTTCATTGAGAAAAGTTTGATTTTCTTTACTCTGAGAATGGGCCACAGTGATTGCATCAACTCTTTGTGTTATCTCTTTCTTTTTTTGACAGCATTTAATCAACCAATATGCCTGTCTTTTGTACGAGTTAAATTTGACTTGACTCACTGGAGCCTAACATGTTCTATTCAGCCACGGTCAACAATGAACATTCACTTTGTCTTGCCGTCTGACGGCTTCAGTCTAACGTGCGCAAAAAGAGGTTAATTGTTCAGTTCCGCTGTTGCATCCCCAAAGACTTAGTATGGGCAATTCTGATTCTAGCGTCCACCGTAAGTTTGATTTGTATTGTCGATAAGATCGCCTTATCGTTTCGTGCGTGTAGCTTTGACCTGGGCTGTAGTCGACGGAGACCTCGCTCGCCTTAAAAAATTATTGAGCAAAACCGAAAACTGGGCGGACGTGAAAGACAGGGTAATAAAAACACTTGCGTGTGGGTGAAGTGGCAAGCAAAAGTAGATTCTTTTTGTACGAATTTCCTGGTACGGGAACTTGACCTAATAGTGACGTACGGGTGAAAATATAAGGGCGTACTAACAAATCGAATTGTTGCAGAATGGATACGGACTTCTTCACTCTGCTGCTTGGAAAAATCGTGTTGAAGTAGCTGAATATCTAACGGCCAATGGAATAAACATTGAACTTCAAAACAACGTGCGACTGTGTAAAATAGCTTGAGAAGAAATGTGATTTTCATTTAGATGGGCGAGACACCTTTTCTTGTGGCTTGTCGATCTGGAAGTGCTGCTCTTGTCGATCTGTTGATATCTAAGAGATGCAATCGTTTGACAGAGACCACAGTAAGACGAAATTTTGTGGACTGAATGAACACGTGTAAATCTGTTTTTGCAGTTGGGAAGAGGAGCTTTGGCTTTGGCGGTCATTGCCAGACAATTTGAAATGACGAAGAAATTAGTCAAAACGGGATTTGATGTGAACAAGCCATGCGATAAGGTGTACTTCGACGTCTTTAACTAATGAATAAAGTAATAAGGGGTGTTTACTATTTAGGCTGGTTTCACTTCATTGCACTGGGCCGCTGCTAAAGGAAGTGCCCAAATCGCTACTTTTTTGATTGACAACGGAGCAAATCTCGAAGCTAAAACAAAGGTATGCTTGTTCACTCAATTGAAAAGAATAACTACGAAATACGTTTATTATTTCTTTGCAAAATAATTTTTTTACTTATTAGTTGGGAAGCACTCCAATTATGATCGCCGTTTGTTGTCACGACGAGATCAATTTGCTTCAATTGCTGATTTCGAAGGGGTGCGAAGTGCTCACAAAAGACGAGGTAATCTACCAGTAGAGGAATCTACTAATAAAAAGAGAGGCGTAACTTCATTGAGATTAGGTCTAAGACTTTTCAGTTTGTACGCTTGAAGCGGTAAAACGACTGTAGACTTTTCCTCTGGCTGATAGAGGAACTCTAATAGAATAACGCACGGCGAAACAAGTATAAACATATTGAATTATTGCAGAGCGGACGCGGACTTCTTCACTGTGCTGCTGCAAAGAAACGTCTTAAAGTAGCGGAACATTTAATAGCTATAGGAACAAACATTGAACTTAAAAACAACGTGAGACTGTGGGAACTTTAATTAAATGTTCTAAGAAATGTGATGGTCATTTAGTGGGGCGAAACGCCTTTTCTTGTGGCTTGTAAACATGGAAGCGCTGCTCTTGTAGATCTGTTGATATCTAAAGGATGCAATCGTTTGGCAGAGACCAGAGTGAGAAAAAATTTTATCAGATGGATTTAGCATGTGAAGCTTTCTTGCAGTCGGGAGAAGGAGCTCTGGCTTTGGCGATTATCGCCAGACAATTTGAAATGACGCAGAAGCTAGTAAAATTGGGATTTGATGTAAACAAACCATGTGAAAAGGTACTACGACGACTTTGATGTTTGAAGTAATAACTTGGGTTTAGGCTGGTGGCTACACTTCATTGCATCGGGCTGTTTCGAAACAAAGTATCCAAATTGTAAATTTCTTGATTGACAACGGAGCAAATCTGGAGGCTGAAACAAAAGTGTGCCTTTTATCTCAATTGAGAATTTACTTTTATATGCTTTGTTGTTGCTTTGTAAATTAATTATTCTTCTTTCCACTAATTAGTTGGGAAGGACTCCACTACAGATTGCCGTTATCTGTCATGACAACGTCGATTTAGTTGATTTGCTGATTTCAAAGGGTTGCGAAGTTTGGAAAAAAGACAGGGTAATTTACCTGCAAGGAAATTTACTGGTATAATAAATAACAAAGGAGTCGCAGCTCGCTCACACAATTAGTAAAAAATAAATCTTCGTACGCTTACAGTAAGCGACAGTAGACTTTGTAACTTGCAATTAGTGACGCACGGAGGGAATACCGGCATGAAGAACATTTTTATCAATTCGAATTGTTTTAGAACGGACACGGACTTCTTCACCTTGCTGCCTGGAAAAATCGTCGAAAAGTAGCCGAATATTTAATAAATATAAATAAAATAAACATTGAACTTCAAAACAACGTGAGACAGTGAAATTAATGTTTTAGAATAATGTGATGTTCATTTAGTGGGGCGAGACACCTTTTCTCTCGGCTTGTGCAAATGGAAACGCAGCTCTGGTAGATCTGTTGATATCCAAAGGATGCAATCGTTTAGCAGAGTCCAAAGTGAGACCGAGATGGGGGGACTAATAGAATTACGTGTACAGCTCTTTTTTTGCAGTTGGGAAGAGGAGCTCTGGCTTTGGCAATCATCTTTAGACGATTTCAAATGACAAAGAAATTAGTTAAAATTGGATTTGATGTCAACCAACCATGCAAAGATGTACTCTACTTCTGTGCAATGTTAAAACATGCAGTAAGGGGTGTTTAGGAAGGCTACATGGCATTGCACTGGGCCGCTGCTATAGGAAGTGACAAAATTGTAAATTTCTTGATTGACAAAGGAGCACATCTCGAAGCTAAAACAGAGGTATGCTTGATTGCGTATTGTCTTTTTGCAACACACATGTCAGTTATTTTTATTAGTTTGAAATGACTCCAACTATGATTGCCGTTTCAAATGGCAACGTCAATATATTTGATCTACTAATTTCGAAGGGATGCGACGTTTGGGCAAAGGACAAGGTAGTTTACTCGTCAAAAAAGATTTATTCGGGAATGGAAATTAAATATTTGCAGTGTGGTCACGGACTATTAGTAGTCGCCGTTTGGGGAGAAAAAGTTGATCTGTTCAAGAAGGTTCTTAGAATGGGATTTGATGTTAATGAAACGTGCAGTGTAAGATCAAAATAATTTTTTACTACCTATTACTTGTTAGTTCTTAGAATCGCCGCACTTGTCTGCACTGGGCCGCAGTCTATGATTCAGCTAGCATTGCTGAAATACTGTTAGAGCAAGGAGCAGATCTGGAACCACGAGCCAAGGTTGTAGCTTCAGCGACGGCGAAGAGAATACGTCCAGACTTTGACTTTTTTATCTTTTTGTAGAGGGGAATAACGCCGTTTCTTTCTGCCGTCGCATGGGGCAGCAATAACGTAGCCAGTTTACTTACTACAAAAGGATGCAACATTCACGCCAAAGACGAGGCAAGATTTCAATTGAAAGACGAACTTCGCTTACTTTATGGTTTTCAATTCAAGGCCGGGCGCGGAGCCTTTGTTCTTGCGTGCACAAACCACCAATATGATACGATCCCGTTGCTTCTATCAAAATTCGATTATCTGAATGAGGTTAGTGTTCAATAAACAACCGAAGAAGATTTAAAGTGGTTTTCTTATTTAGGAAGGTGCACCGATGTTGCACTGGGCAGCTCGTAATGATTATCAGCGTATGGCTGCGTTGTTGATTTTAAACGGAGTTGATTTAGAAGCCAAAGACGAAGTATTGGTATTTCTTGTTGATGGGTACGTGTCTAGTGGCGCCCTTTTGTTGTTTCTAGTGGGGCTGCACTCCATTTCTCACTGCTGTCGAATTTGGGTCGGATAACACCATTGATTTATTGATTTCAAAGAAATGCAATATCTTTACAAACACACGTGACGGTTCATCTGCTCTTGATCTTGCAATTTTGGGAGGACGCCTTGACTTGTTTCGACGATTGGTGAATGCAGGAGTGACCGTTGATTATCTCGCACAAGTTTGTATAGATCAGGTTATAAAGAACTAGTCTCACTTCTTTTGTCAGGGAAGTCGAGATTTCCTTTCCAAATTGGTGGCGGATAAGAATCAAGAAGCGTCCGAATATTTGAGAGAGGTGTGATAACTTATTAATTAAGTGACGAGTACTCTCACCGAAACCAATATATGTTTTAGGTGGAGGCTCAGAAAAAAGATATAATGTCTGAGACGGAATTAAAGCATGACAATCTTAGAAACGATTTTTCGAGCGCCTTGGCACCTGAAAACGACGTGACGATCTTAGAACAAGCAAAATTGTATTCTCTAGATTATTTTTAGACCGTTGAAGCTATTGATGGAGGAGAGGCCAAAGAAACGGTTCAGAGAGTCTGCCAAGAGCGCAGGCCGTTTTTTCAGTCATTGCTTGCAACGCTCTTTCATGATACAGTGAAGCCGACAGTGGTTTGAGAATTAGAGGAGGAAAAAGTTTTAGAGTCTGACTATTAAGCCCATGCGTCTTGGCTTTGTCGAGCCGTACTTTGTTAGGCGATGAGCTAAATAGGTTAGATATGGGCTTAGCAAGCTAGCGAATTTATCTATGTGTTTGAGGCTGAAAACGAAAGGTTGTTGGCGTCACTAGAACCCGTCGACCACCGTTTTGAGCTGAAGCTTTGTGAGAAGTGTAGAACGCCACCAGCCTACATACTAAAACAAATAGCGTATGCAAACAAGCAGCAGCTGCACAATTAGTCACTGTCATGTTCGGTTCATTTTTGCGACTGAGGGTTAGTTTATAATTGGGGTAGTCTTCGCTTGCAACGGTTATGCCAACAAAAATCGACGACGTCTTGGGTTTTTTGCATAGCAGAAGTAGACAAGCGGCGCTAGAACAGTGATGATCGTAACATTAGCGTTTTTAGAATGGACTTTTGTCAGCTCTTTTACTTTCTTTACTATGTAAATAACTCAGGCAATGCTCTCCAATATCTTTCTCGCGTAATTTACAAATGTTGCTGATAGTTTTGGTATTTTCACTGGAAGTTTTAGTTCATACCTGACCGATGTAACTCTATGTTCAAAAGAGAAATATTGATACATAGCACGTGATCGAGGCCGGATGAAAGCAGGGGAGAAGGAACGTCGACGCCGGTTCTCTGGCGTTCCCGCTCGCTATACCTTGGCTTTTATGTGCTTTCTCGGCTTCGTGGCCTGTTTCTTCCTTCGCGTTAATCTCAGCGTCGCCATAATCGAAATGAAGGCAAGGCGAATAGCGTCGCGCGTGATCGCGACGGAATTCCCTCGCGACAATGCATGATTCGAATTTACGCGACGCATAGAAAGATTTCGGCTGGGATTCAAAGACGAGCGGTGAGCGATCGACGCGAATAACGTTCATACACGTAGTCTATCGCGACTTGTTCGGTAGGAATTATTCTAAGTTCATTCTACTTCGGCTACGCGATCACCCAACTTCCCTTCGGAGTACTCGCCGCCAAATACGGCTCAAAGCGAGTTTTCGGCGGAGGAGTGTTGTGCGCTTCGCTTCTTTGCCTTCTCACGCCCATCGCCGCCTATCACAAACAAAGTCTTATTTTAGTTCGCATTCTTCAAGGACTTGCCCTGGTATTGTCACATTTGCATCATGTCAACGTGATGTGATTAGTCACCTAGGGTGGCTCATATCCTTCTGCGCATGCTATGTGGCGAAAATGGGCTCCTCCACTCGAACGAAGCAAACTAGTTGCAATATCCTGGGCAGGTGATCTTCTACAATGCATGCAGTATGTAGTCAGTGCTTACGTTTACCGTAGGTAGTACCATGGGTACTGCATTTGCAATGCCTCTTAGTGGACTTCTTTGTGAGAACGGATTTTGGAGTCCTCCTCACCAGTCCAAGTGGCCATCTGTCTTTTACGTATTTGGTCAGAATGTTTATAAATTTTGTATTAGCTTTGTTATTTTTTCAAGGCGGTTTTGGCTTGGTTTGGTGTCTTGCCTGGTTTGCTCTCGTTCACGACTCGCCTCAATCTCATCCACGAATTAGCATCGAAGAACGAGATTATATTGTATCAGCTATCGAAGAGGAACATTGTCTGCCAAAGAATGTACGTTAGGAATAAAAATACATGTACTGTACCTGACTAATTAATTAATTTAATATATCTTGCACTTCTTTAGGAACGTCCACTGCCGCTTTTGCACATATTTATGTCGCCAGCTGTGTGGGCGATTGTTATTTCTTTGTTTTGTTACGATTGGTGCTGTATTTTGCTCACGTCGGTCATGCCAACGTTCGTTGATGACGTTTTACGTCTCGACGTAACAGAAGTAGACACTAATCGCAGTAGAGCAATGACCACGTGTAATATTCCGGGTTTTTAGAACGGAATTTTGTCAGCTCTTCCCTTTTTCGCAATGAGCGTTTTCACCGTTCTAAGTGGATGGATAGCTGATGGAATTCGAAAACGACAGCTTCTGTCGACCGGAGGCACAAGAAATCTAATGAACTCCATAGGTACGAAACTGATTTAGGAATCGTTTAGTTAATTATTTTAATTGAATTGATAAATTTCTTTAGGTATGTTCTTTCCTGCGCTTTTCTTAGTTGTTTTGAACAACGTCGCTACCGAGACTCATGCTGTTATTATTTGCTTGTGCTTAACTGCAGGCGTAAGTTCGATGTCAGCATCTGGATTCTTGGTGAATATGTTAGACATTGCTCCTCAATATGCGGGCTTTCTCATGGGAATTGCCAATGTTGCTGGAACACTTTCGGCTGTGCTTGCGCCTTACTCGGCCGAAGCAATGGCCTCTGCTCCATCTGGATCACATGTATGGGAATGAATATTTGAGACACATAACTCCTACTACGAGTTTTTATGTTGTAGATTTTGCAGCTTCAGTGGAAAAATATCTTTTACGTTACTGCTGAGATCTACGTCTTCGGTGGACTCACGTATTTGATTTTATCGTCAGGACGAGTACAGTGGTGGGCTAGCGACGGACTCAATCAGTCACGTGAGAATGGCAAGCCAGCCAACAGTAATTCTATTTACGAAGAAGAAGAAGAAGAAGAAAAATCTCTACTTAGCCAGGAGTCTACGCTATAATAGATGATAAATCTATTAATGTACGTTTATTAGGCGAATTATAGAACACGTGATTATTGGACGCAGGCTTTCATGTTCTTTCGTGCATAACCAGCTTCTTCATTTGCGTTGATATAAGCGTTGCAATAATCGAAATGAAGGCAAGCAGGAAAGCGCGATCGCTATTCGAATTAGAAATCGGCCGGCTGGGATTCAAAGACGTACGAACGGTGAGCAATTGGCTTGAATAACGTTCATCTATTGCTCCTACGTAGATAATAGGTATGCTTGTTCACCCAATTGAAAAGAAATACTGTTGAAATGCATATATTATTTCTTTGCAAAAATTATTAGTTGAGAAGCACTCCAATTATGATCGCCGTTTTTGTCAGGACGAGATTGATTTGCTTTATTTGCTGATTTCGAAAGGGTGCAACGTGCTCACAAAAGACGGGGTAATCTACCACACAAAAAAAGAGAGACATAGCTTCATTGAGATTAGGCTTAAGACCTTTCAGTTTGTACGCTTGAAGCGGTAAACGACAGCAGTAGAATTTGCCTTTGGCTGATAGAGAAACTCTAATAGAATAACACACGGGCAAAACTTGTATTAGCAAATTGAAGTATTGCAGAGCGGAAACGGACTTCTTCGCTGTGCTGCTGCGAACAATCGTCTTAAAGTAGCGGAACATTTAATAGCTAATGGAACAAACATTGAACTTCGAAACAACGTGAGACTGTGTGAACGTAATGGCTCTAAGAAATCGGATGGTAATTTAGGGGGGCGAGCCGCCTTTTCTTGTGGCTTGTAAATATGGAAGCGCTGCTCTGGTAGATCTGTTGATATCTAAAGGATGCAATCGTTTGGCAGAGACCACAGTGGGAAAAAAATTCATCTATTGATTTTACGTGTAAAGCTTTTTTGCAGTCGGGAGAAGGAGCTCTGGCTTTGGCGATCATCGCCAGACAATTTGAAATGACGCAGAAGCTAGTAAAATTGGGATTTGATGTAAACAAACCATGTGAAATGGTACTGTGACGTTTTTGATGTTTTGTCAGCTCTTTTACTTTCTTGCAATGAGCTTTTTTACTGTTCTCGGCGGATGGATAGCTGATGCAATTCGAAATAGGTCAACCAGATGCACGAGAAATCTAATGAACTCCATAGGTATAATTCATACACGGAACTTGTTAAATTAATTAATAATTTTAGGTATGTTCTCTAGTGCGGTCTTCTTTGTTCTTTTGAACAACATTGCTAACAGAGCTCATGCTATTTTGATCTGCTCATGCTCAGCTGCAGCCATATATAGGTAATAGGTACTATGGCATTATCTGGGTACTATGTGAATATCTTAGACATTGCTCCCCATATGCGGGCTTTCTCGCGGGATTTGCAAATGTTGCTGGAACAATGACCAATATACTTGCACTTTACACGGCTAGAGCAATGGCCTCTGGTCCATCTGGATCGCAGGTATCTTATATGCGTTCTTCTTCAAGTTTTTCTATTAATTAACTTTTAGATTTTGAAACTTCAGTGGGAAAATGTCTTTTAGCTAACTTACTGCTGAGATCTACGTCTTCGGTGGACTCACCTATTTGATTTTATCATCTGGACAGTTACAGTCGTGGGCGAAACTCAATAAGAAACCATGTGATAATGGAATGCCCGCTAACGGTCATATTATTTGCGATGAAGAGAGGGAGAGAGACGCCTTACTTAGCTGCGAATCGACAGCACACTAGCAGTTATGTTGAAAATTGCATTTTCCGAATAGTTTTGGAATTTTCACTGGAATGTTTAGTTCATGCGTGCCGAACATAATGACCTAGGCTCTCACGTACATGTGTACACGTATGTCGAAAAGAAGTATTGATATATAGCACACGTGATCGTAGAATGCACGGGAGGCCGGATGAAGGCAGGGGAGAAGAAACGTCGACGCCGGTTCTCCGGCGTTCCCGCTCGCTATACCTTGGCTTTTCTGTTCTTTCTCGGCTTCGTGGCCAGTTTCTTCCTTCGCGTCAATCTAAGCGTCGCCATAATCGAAATGAAGGCAAGGAGTCGCGCGTGATCGCGACGAAATTCCATAGCGACAGTGCGTAATTCGCGACGCATAGAAAGAATTCGGCTGGGATTCGAAGACGAGCGGTGAGCGATCGACTCGAATCTATGATCTAACGTTCATCATAATCTATCGCGACTTGTACGGTAGGAATTATTCTAAGTGCATTCTACTTCGGCTACATGATCACGCAACTTCCCTTCGGAATGCTCGCCGCCAAATACGGCTCAAAGCGAGTTTTCGGCGGAGGAGTGTTGTGCGCTTCGCTCCTTTCCCTTCTCACGCCCATCGCCGCCTATCACAAACAAAGTCTCATTTTGCTTCGCATTCTTCAAGGACTTGCCCTGGTATATGATGGCACCATGCATGCATCGCCTACATCTAATTATTAATGAACTAGGGTGGCTCGTTTCCTTCTGTGCATGCAATGTGGAGAAAATGGGCTCCTCCACTCGAGCGAAGCAAACTAGTTTCAATATCCTGTGCAGGTGATCTTTCTGCAATACATACAGTATGTAGTCAGTGCTTACGTTTACTGTAGGTAGTAATATGGGTATTGCTTTTGCAATGCCTCTTAGTGGACTTCTTTGTGAGAGCGGATTTCGGAGTCCTCCCCACCAGTCCAAGTGGCCATCTGTCTTTTACGTATTTGGTCAGAATATTTATAGATTTTTAGTGGCTTCATTATTTTTTCAAGGCGGTTTTGGCTTGGTTTGGTGTCTTGCCTGGTTTGCTCTCGTTCACGACTCGCCTCAATCTCATCCACGAATTAGCATCAAAGAACGAGATTATATTGTATCAGCTATCGAAGAGGAACATTGTCTACCAAAGAATGTGCGTTAGGAATAAAAATACATGCACCTGACTAATTAATTGATTATTCTTGCACTTCTTTAGGAACGTCCACTGCCCCTTTTGCACATATTTATGTCGCCAGCTGTGTGGGCGATTGTTATTTCCATGATTTGTTACGATTGGGGCAGTCTTTTGCTCACCTCGGTCATGCCAACATTTGTTGATGACGTTTTACGTCTTGACATAACAGAAGTAGACAAAAATCGCACTAGAACAATGACCACGTGTAATTTCCGGGGTCTTTAGAACGGAATCTTGTCAGCCCTTCCCTTTCTCGCAATGAGCGTTTTCACTGCTCTAAGTGGATGGATAGCTGATTCAATTCGAAAACGACAGCTTCTGTCGACCGGAGGCATAAGAAATCTAATGAACTCCATAGGTGCGATTGATCAATCTCAATATACTTAGGAATTATTTAATCAAATAATTAGAATAATCGAATTAATTAATTAATTTCTTCAGGTATGTTCTTGCCTGCGCTCTTCTTAATTGTTTTGAATAACGTCGCTAGCAGAGCCCATGCTGTTATTATCTGTCTGTGCTTAACTGCAGGCTTAAGCACGTTGTCAACGTCTGGATACTTTGTGAATATGTTAGACATTGCTCCCCAATATGCGGGCTTTCTCGTGGGAATTGCCAATGTTGCTGGAACACTTTCGGCTGTGCTTGCACCCTACTCGGCCGGAGCAATGGCCTCTGCTCCATCTGGATCACATGTATGGGAATGAATATTTGAGACACATAGCTTCTACTACAAGTTTTTTTATGTTGTAGATTTTGCAGCTTCAGTGGAAAAATATCTTTTACGTTACTGCTGAGATCTACGTCTTCGGTGGACTCACGTATTTGATTTTATCGTCAGGACGAATACAGTGGTGGGCTAGCGACGGACTCGATCAGTCACGTGAGAATGGCAAGCCAGCCAACAGTAATTCTATTTACGAAGAAGAAGAAGCTCTACTTAGCCAGGAGTCCACACTATAATAGATATGAATCAATTAATGTACGTTTCTTTGGCTAATAGTTATTTGAGATATCCTTGCGAAGATCGGTAAGGATTGTAATTCTCCAATAGTGAATTATCTATACGTAATTTTAGAATCAATTTCAGGCGTATGTTGTTGGTAGGACCAGAAAACACGTCCTACAGCAACGTTATCTATAGATTAAAAATAACTGTTATGGCATCTCTATATAGAGAAGTTGCTCTTTCAGGGGTTTTTATTCTTTATGCGAAATTCCCTATCCTTCCAAGTTTCCTGAAAAGAAATTTTTTACTCAAGAGAGTCTCTGTTTGCTATAGTACTAGCGTTCTATACCCGACATTCTAAAGATTTATCATTGCAACATTAGCAGTAGTGGAGGAGGTTTGTCATAGCGTCTTCGATCGAAATTATACGACAGACACGAGTTTCAGAACGATAATTGATTGCATCTACGGACTCCTTCTCGAGCCCGAGCCAGAAGATCTTTTAGACAGGCGAGTCAATGAGTCCAGCGACGTTATTTCTAAAAATGTTTCCATGGACGGCATATACTTGCGGCGAAATACTTCTCTTCCAGAGCCGACTATGACACGCAGGCCAAAGAAACGACAAGAAAATTTGCAAGCAGATTGCTTGAAGATTGTCGCAAAGTAGGATTAAATAATTAAAATTATTCTTGCTGATAACGATACACCCCAGCATCTCAAATGTCATCTGATGGGAAAACTATTCATCAATTCCGTACGGTGTTTATGCCCGGGCGTTGACATGAACATTATGGGTTTTTTTTGTGACTCGTTGTTACGTAGGGATGAGACGTGTGCCACTGAATCAGGGTTGACGATCTTCACTGCACCGATCGGACATGAAAAATGAAATTGTTTCTAAATGAAGCTGTTTAGGCGTACGTTGCAGTATACGGCAAATGAAATTACACCTACAATTGTGTAAGCCATCAAGATATCCGGGCAGGTTTGAAGAATCCGGGACAGACGTGCCGGAGAGGAAGGAACCAGAATCTCCACCTAGCGAAGCGATCCTGCACCCTTTGACGCCGACAACTCTTCAGAATGATGCGGAAATCTTTTTTCTAGGAGCAAGGTAAGCGTTCGCGCGTTTCAAACTCGTTTTCGCGACGATTTGGTATCCGACTTCGCCGCTAATCGCTTTCCCTCGTTTATTCCGCGTTCCTCGCTATCCGCACTCATCCGGCCAGTTGCACAGGGATATTCGTTTACTCCAACCAAATCATCGGGCCTCTCATCGCGATCCTCTGGGTTCTCTTAGAGATAAAGTACAGCCCAGCACGGACTGAACTCCAACCGCGTAAATATGTACGTAGCATCGCTGAAACGTTCGTATTTCTCTCAGGAACGTACAATGGAGATGAAGACGACTTTAATTAAGTGAGTCGAAAAGGACGCAAGGACTTGGAAATTGTCTCCGCCACCGTTTCACGTAGTAAGCTAGAC